>NW_026289071.1:0-19085 GCF_023373465.1 Oncorhynchus keta | reverse complement strand
GGAGGTGACCAAGAACCAGATTTGTTAAGGACAAGTACAAAAGCATACTAGTTGTAGTTACTGCTCCTGCTACTCTATACATTATGGGTGATGCGGAACAACGTCATCAGCTCACTGGCCTCTTAGTCTGGCGAGCTCCTATTATTTTGGGATGTCTGGGACTGAAGAAAAAAGATCCGTAGCCCTCGGATTGAGTCTCTGACCCAGTCACATTAAACGAGCGTCGGTGACAGCCGCGCGCCCCGAGTAGGCAACGACATGAGGATTGTCTCCGATGTCGAAACGTGTCTGTGACAGCTACATCTTGGCCAAAATCGCCACTTTGCATGCAGTGTTCAATGGAAATATCAATATAGAAAATGACAAAAAAAAACAGGCAAAATAAACTAAAATATGTATATAGGAGAGACTGGTTTTGGTTTGTAACCCTGAATAAATTATCTTTAAAACACGTCAAAATGGAGACCCATTTCAAATGATCACTGACAATAACTGTTCCAGACGCGAGATGAGCGTCGCTGAGCATTGCCAACTTTATTTCACTTGGAAAAATATTGTTCCATTTTATTCTGTTATATTACATTGTTGTTGTTTTTTAACAATACAAGAGTTGTGTTAAGAGCTTCTCAGGGATCTGTGTCCCATCCATAGGACAGTTGAGCTAACGTAGGCTAATGCCATTAGCACGGAGGTTGTAGTAGGCTAATGCCATTAGCATGGAGGTTGTAGTAGGCTAATGCCATTAGCATGGAGGTTGTAGTAGGCTAATGCCATTAGCATGGAGGTTGTAGTAGGCTAATGCCATTAGCATGGAGGTTGTAGTAGGCTAATGCCATTAGCATGGAGGTTGTAGTAGGCTAATGCCATTAGCATGGAGGTTGTAGTAGGCTAATGCCATTAGCATGAAGGTTGTAGTAGGCTAATGCCATTAGCATGGAGGTTGTACGTAACAAGAACATTTCCCAGATGTAATATTCATGTGTGAACATAGTGAATTATAATTGGATGCATTTTACCACCATATCATACTGTGCTATGATTGACCACCCAGATGGTTAGGTCATGGTCGGCGATAGGTGAACATGCAAGTTGTAGCTAGCTAATAAAGAGCTACGTTAAGAAATATCCCGTAGTACTGCATTTTATTATTTTGTACAAAGCGTGCAACACAAGACACCAGACAGACATTACATTTACATTTACATTTAAGTCATTTAGCAGACGCATCTGTCCAGAGTTGTACTTACAAATTGTGTGCATACACCTGCGACAAACAGTGGAACAACCCGCTTACATCTATATCGGATATTGGCAGAAAGCTTAAATTAAATTGGTAATCTAATTGCACTGTCCGATTACAGCTATTACAGTGAAAAGAATACCATGCTATTGTTTGGAGGAGAGTTTAAGTTTTGAACATGAAAAGTTATTCATAAACAAATTAAGAACACCATTTGGGCAGTCTAAAATACAACAATTTGAACAGAAATGCAATGGTTCGTGGATCAGTCTAAAAACGTTGCCATATTTGCTGTCTAGTTACAAAATCTCATGATTGCAGGCTGGAAATAATACATTATGGCCTTTCTCTTGTAATTCAAAGATGACGGTACAAAAAATACAAAAATAATGTTTTTTTTAATCTTTGTATTATCTTTTACCAGATCTAATGTGTTATATTCTCCTACATTTATTTCACATTTCCACAAACTTCAAAGTGTTTCCTTTCAAATGGTACCAAGAACATGCATATCCTTGCTTCAGGGTCTGAGTTACAGGCAGTTAGATTTGGGTACGTAATTTTAGGAGAACATTTTTAAAAAAGGATCCTTATTAAGCCCATGGGTTTTTGGTTTTAGTTGTCTTGCCTTCACCCACTCGACATGACATCTTATTGGCTGGTTTGCGTTGCTTGCTTACGAGGGGGGATGTTTCAGTTAAGAATCGGCCCAGTGAACAAGCACCAAACCACCGGTAAGTTGTTGGTTGCAAAGCACTGTATGTCAAAAGTGAATTTTATACTAATAAGTGATGATTTGAATGTACAATTTATATCAATTTGTTTGTAAATATTATTCGAACATCACAAATAAGACACATTTTGTGTTGTAGAGCATTCCAGCTCATGCTAGCTAGCAACTTACGGTTTCTGGTGAGGTTGAACCAAATCAGAGTACGGAGTAGTATGGTGCAGCGTGAGAGCAGAGCTTTTTGTTTTGTAAATGCCCGAGTGAAAAGTTGGATAATGTGCCGTGCATTGCATTGTATGCTGTTTATATCAGAATAAATCTCCATGACTGGTGCTACAAGTTGGAGTTCATGTCGATGATTTGAGTGAGAAGAAGAGAAAAACATTGCACCCCCACTTTGTCAGTCAGGCGCCCGTTAACACACAACGCCTCGTCGGGTGGCAGGGTAGTCTAGTGGTTAGAGTGTAGAGGTGGCAGGTAGCCCAGTGGTTAGAGTGTAGAGGCGGCAGGTAGCCTAGTGGTTAGAGTGTAGAGGCGGCAGATAGCCCAGTGGTTAGAGTGTAGAGGAGGCAGGTAGCCTAGTGGTTAGAGTGTAGAGGTGGCAGGGTAGCCTAGTGGTTAGAGTGTAGAGGTGGCAGGTAGCCTAGTGGTTAGAGTGTAGAGGTGGCAGGTAACCCAGTGGTTAGAGTGTCAGAGGAGGCAGGTAGCCTAGTGGTTGTGAGGTAGAGGTGACGGTAACCTAAAAGTGGATTGAGTGAGGTGGCAGGTAGCCTAGTGGTTGAGTGTAAAGAGGAGGCAGGTAGCCCAGTGGTTAGGAGGTAGAGGTGGGCAGGTAGCCTAGTGGTTAGGAGTCTGTAAGAGGTGGCAGGTAGCCTAGTGGGTTAGGAGGTAGAGGCAGCAGGCAGCCTAGTGGTTAGAGTGTAGAGGTGCAGGTAGCCTAGTGGTTAGAGTGTAGAGGTGGCAGGTAGCCTAGTGGTTAGAGTGTAGGTGTGGCAGGTAGCCTAGTGGTTAGAGTGTAGAGGTGGCAGGTAGCCTAGTGGTTTTATGGGCGGCAGGTAGCCCAGTGGCTAGAAGTGTAGAGGTGGTGGCTGGTGGTTAGAGTGCAGAGGTGGCAGGTAGCCTAGTGGTTAGAGTGTGAGGTGGCAGGTAGCCTAGTGGTTCAGTGCCCAGGTGGCAGGTAGCCTAGTGGTTAGAGTGTAGAGGTGGCAGGTAGCCTAGTGGTTAGAGTGTAGAGGCGGCAGGTAGCCTAGTGGTTAGAGTGTAGAGGTGGCAGGTAGCCTAGTGGTTAGAGTGTAGAGGTGGCAGGTAGCCCAGTGGTTAGAGTGTAGAGGTGGCAGGTAGCCTAGTGGTTAGAGTGTAGAGGCGGCAGGTAGCCTAGTGGTTAGAGTGTAGAGGTGGCAGGTAGCCTAGTGGTTAGAGTGTAGAGGTGGCAGGTAGCCTAGTGGTTAGGAGTGTAGAGGTGGCAGGTAGCCTAGTGGTTAGAGTGTAGAGGTGGCAGGTAGCCTAGTGGTTAGAGTGTAGAGGTGGCAGGTAGCCTAGTGGTTAGAGTGTAGAGGTGGCAGGTAGCCCAGTGGTTAGAGTGTAGAGGTGGCAGGGTAGCCTAATGGTTAGAGTGTAGAGGAGGCAGGTAGCCTAGTGGTTAGAGTGTAGAGGTGGCAGGTAGCCTAGTGGTTAGAGTGTAGAGGTGGCAGGTAGCCTAGTGGTTAGAGTGTAGAGGTGGCAGGGTAGCCTAGTGGTTAGAGTGTAGAGGTGGCAGGTAGCCTAGTGGTTAGAGTGTAGAGGTGGCAGGGTAGCCTAGTGGTTAGAGTGTAGAGGCAGCAGGTAGTCTAGTGGTTAGAGTGTAGAGGCAGTAGGTAGCCTAGTGGTTAGAGTGTAGAGGTGGCAGAGTAGCCTAGTGGTTAGAGTGTAGAGGCAGTAGGTAGCCTAGTGGTTAGAGTGTAGAGGCAGTGGGTAGCCTAGTGGTTAGAGTGTGAGGTGGCAGGTAGACTAGTGGTTAGAGTGTAGAGGCGGCAGGTAGCCCAGTGAGTTAGAGCGTAGAGGTGGCAGGTAGCCTAGTGGTTAGAGTGTAGAGGTGGCAGGTAGCCTAGTGGTTAGAGTGTAGAGGTGGCAGGTAGCCTAGTGGTTAGAGTGTAGAGGCGGCAGGTAGCCTAGTGGTTAGAGTGTAGAGTGGCAGGTAGCCTAGTGGTTTGAAGTGTTGAGGCAGTAGGTAGCCTAGTGGTTAGAGTGTAGAGGCAGGTAGCCTAGTGGTTAGAGTGTAAGAGGCGGCAGGTAGCCCCAGTGGTTGAGCGTTGGACTAGTAACTGAAGGCTTGCAGTTCAAAACCCCTGTCGTTCACCTTCCTGAACAGGCAGTCTAACCTACTGTTCCTAGGAAAGTTAACCCACTATTTCCTAGACCAGTTAACCCACTGTTCCCTACAGAGCCAGTTAACCCCCACTGTTCCTAGGCCAGTTAACCTGTTCCTAGACCAGCTAACCCACTGTTCCTAGGACTGCTAACCCAGTCAACCCACTGTTCCTAGACCAGTTAACCCACTGTTCCTAGACCAGGCCACATAACCAGCCCACTGTCACTGAACATACTGTAACGCCCGTCACTGGAACATAAAAATAAAAAGTGTGTATTTCAAGGATTTGTAAAATTATTTGATATGAAAGCAGAGGGAGGGATTTATGTTTCTAGAATCGTACTGCAATTGAGAAGAGGGAGTATTTGGCTGTTCTGGCCCAGGAGCCAATTTAAACAACTTCTTCAAAACATAACATGCTACTTGGTACTTGACTGTAAAGGAGTAACTTTAGGCTCATTTAGTCCAATATTGGGCTAAACATCAAAATCAGATAGGATAAACACTTGTTTTTAAATCATATTGAAAGCAGTACTTTAATAATTATTTCAAGATATTACACCGACCAATCACGGACGGCGCTAAATAATGACTGGTCTGGTGGTGATACAGCCTGATTCAAACCAGGGTGTCTGTAGTGCCACTGAGATATAGTGCCTTAGACCGCTGCGCCACTCAGGAGCAAACATGACCTAAATGTTGATTGACTGACTTTGTCGCACATCCTCATCACTATAGTCATCGGCCAACTATAGTAGGTTATAGAGAATCAATTGGGACCCAGGAAATAAACTCCCACGGAAAACATCCAAAAGCATCATCTTAGTAGCACATACAGTAGACATTATTGAGAACATATTGGATTGCTGGACAGCATGAATTAATTGCAAGTTGTCAACAAAAAAACCATAACATTTCAAACCCTTAAATTGGCAGATTTGTGTCTCGTATCCTGAAAAATAATCCTCATCCTAATTGATACATTTCTTAATTCCATTTCTTTTACTTTTAGGTTGTGAATTAATGGATACTATATATATATATATTAATAGATACTATATATATAATTAATAGATACTATATATATATATATTAATAGATACTATATATATATATTAATAGATACTATATATATATATTAATAGAATCTATATATATATATATATATATATATTAATAGATACTATATATATATTAATAGATACTATATATATATATATTAATGGATACTATATATATATATTAATAGATAATATATATATATATATATATATATATATATATATATATATATTAATAGAATATATATATATATATATATATATTAATAGATACTATATATATATTAATAGATACTATATATATATATATATATTAATAGATACTATATATATATTAATAGATACTACTGCGTTGTTATGGAGGTTAGGAAAACACAAGCGCTGATACACACCAGTAATAACATCTACCTAAACATTTGTATAGACAAAATAAAATGATTGATTAATTAAGGATCTCGCTCTTGGTTTCTCGTTGTGTTGGTTTCCTGCAGTTTAATAGATAATGGGGCCGTCCCAAATGGCACCCCAAGTAGTGCACCACTTTTTTCCTTTTTTACCAGACTAATATGAACCTGACTAAAAGAAGTACCATATATAAAAAGCGCTATTTGGGACGCACTTTGGGTCTGTTGCAGCCATCTAGCTGCAGACAGAGGGCGCCAGGGTAAGGTTTAGTTTAGGGTCGATACGTTGGATAAAGCGAGTGGTGAGACACACGTCTCTGATGTGGTGTCTGTTCAGCAGCCAGGTGAGAACCTCTCCAGGCCGAGCCCGTGGCCCACCGTGGGGACAGGTACCATACTTCCTCTGGAACACAACGTTAACGTTAGTAACTATACCATCACAGACATTGACAACAGTTTGTGTGAGGATGATTAGGGAAAACTAGTGGATAGGTCCATTACAATGGAGGGGATGTTATTAGGGACAACAGGAACACTAGTGGATAGGTCCACATTACAATGAGGGATGTAGGGATGTTATTAGGGAAAAACTAGTGGATAGGTCCATTACAATGAGGGGATGTGATCAGGGACAACAGGGACACTAGTGGATAGGTCCATTACAATCGAGGGGATGTGATTGGGACAACAGAATATACTAGTGGATAGGTCCATTACAATGAGGATGTGATTAGGGACAACAGGAACACTAGTGGATAGGTCCCCGATACAATGAGGGATGTTATTAGGGACAACAGGAACACTAGTGGATAGGTCCATTACAATGAGGGGATGTGATTAGGGACAACAGGAACACTAGTGGATAGGTCCATTACAATGAGGGGATGTGATTAGGGGACAACAGGAACACTAGTGGATAGGTCCATTACAATGAGGGGATGTGGAGGGGATGTGATCAGGGACAACAGGAACACTAGTGGATAGGTCCATTACAATGAGGGGATGTGAGGGGATGTGATCAGGGACAACAGGAACACTAGTGATAGGTCCATTACAATGAGGGGATGTGATTAGGGACAACAGGAACACTAGTGGATAGGTCCATTACAATGAGGGCGTGAGGATGTGGATCAGGGACAACAGGAACACTAGTGGATAGGTCCATTACAATGAGGGGATGTGAGGGGATGTGATCAGGGGACAACAGGGACACTAGTGGATAGGTCCATTACAATGAGGGATGTGATTAGGGACAACAGGACACTAGTGGATAGGTCCATTACAAATGAGGGGATGTTATTAGGGACAACAGGAACACTAGTGGATAGGTCCATTACAATGAGGGGATGTGAGGATGTTATTAGGACAACAGGAAAACCAGTGGATAGGTCCAATACAATGATTATATATATATATATATATGACATTATGAAACTGACAGCGTCGATGAGGCATTCCGAGAGGCATTCTAAGCCGTACAAAATCAGACTTGTGAAGTATGTCTCATATTGTATTATTTCCTAAACGCAAACCAGATGGGATGGCGTATGGCTGCAGAATGCTGTGGTAGCTATGCTGGTTAAGTGTGCCTTGAATTCTAAATAAATCACAGACATTGTCACCAGCAAAGCACCTCCACACCATCACACCTCCTCCTCCCCATGCTTCACGGTGGGAACCACACGTGTGAGATCATCTGTTTACCTACTCTGCGTCTCACAAAAGACAATGGTTGGAACCAAAATCTCAAATATTTTTTTACCACCGGTCTGTCCATTGCTCGTGTTTCTTAGCACAAGCAAGTCTCTTCTTCTTATTGGTGTAGTAGTGGTTTCTTTGCAGCAATTCGGCCATGAAGGCCTGATTCACACAGACTCCTCTGAACAGTTGATGCTGAGATGTCTGTTACTTGAACTGTGAAGAATTTATTTGGGCTGCAATCTGAGGCTGGTAACTCTAATGAATCTTATCCTCTACAGCAAAGGTAACTCTGGGTCTTCCTTTTCTGTATGGTCCTCATGAGAGCCAGTTTCATTATAGCGCTTGATGGTTTTTGCGACTGCACTTAAAGTTGTTGATTGAAATCCATTCCAGGTGACTATCTCATGAAGCTGGTTGAGAGAATGCCAAGAGTGTGCAACGCTGTCATCAAGGTAAAGGTGGCTATGTTGAAGAAACCTAAAATATATTTAGATTTTTTTATTCAACAATGTAGAAAATAACTTTAAAAATTAAGAAAACCCTTGAATGAGGTGACTTGACTGTATATTTGGGGAGTTTCTCCCATTCTCCCTATGCAGAGCCTCTCAAGCTCTGTCAGGTTGGATGGGGAGCGTCGCTGCACAGCTATTTTCAGGTCTATCCAGAGATGTTCGATCGGGTTCACGTCCGGTCTCTTGCTGGGGGCCACTTTAGGACATTCAGAGACTTGTCCCGAATCCACTCCTGCGTTGTCTTGGTTGTGTGCTTAGGGTCGTTGTCCTGTTGGAAGGTGAACCTTCACCCCAGTCTGAGGTCCAGAGCACTCTGTAGCAGTTTTTCATCAAGGATCTCTCTGACTAGTCTTCCAGTCCCTGCTGCTGAAAAACATCCCCACAGCATGATGCTGCCACCTCCTCCATGCTTCACCGTAGGGATGTTATTGGCCAGGTGATGAGCGGTGCCTGGTTTCCTCCAGATGTGACGCTTGGCATTCAGGCCAGGGAGTTCAATGTCGTTTTCATCACACCATGTTTCTCGTGGTCAGAGTCCTTTAGGTGACTTTTGGCAAACTCGAAAGTTGTCATGTGCCTTTTACTGAGGAGTGACTTCCGTCTGACCACTCTACCATAAAGGCATGATTGGTGGAGTGCTGCAGAGACGGATGTACATCTGGAAGGCTCTGTCAGAGTGACCATTGGGTTCTAGATGTACATACCTGGTCAGTGTACCAGTAGTAAGGGGTAGATGTACATACCTGGTCAGTGTACCAGTAGTAAGGGTTGGGTCAATGCCCTCCCTCTTGTATCCCTCCAGCAGTTCCTCAGCATCCCAGATCCTCATAGACCCTCCAACTATCTCTCCAACGTTAGGCATCAGCACATCCACCTGAGGAGAACAGCAGTAGGGACAACAATAAGTTATTTCACTGGAGAGGGGGAGCAGCTGAGACAATAACAGTTATTTCACTGGAGAGGGCAGCTGAGTCAATAACAGTTATTTCACTGGAGAGAGAGCAGGGACAATAACAGTTATTTCACTGGAGAGAGGAGCAGCTGAGACAATAACAGTTATTTCACTGGAGAGGGGAGCAGCTGAGACAATAACAGTTATTTCACTGGAGAGAGGAGCAGGGACAATAACAGTTATTTCACTGGAGAGGAGCAGCTGAGACAATAACAGTTATTTCACTGGAGAGGGAGCAGCTGAGACAATAACAGTTATTTCACTGGAGAGAGGAGTAGCTGAGACAATAACAGTTATTTCACTGGAGAGAGGAGCAGCTGAGACAATAACAGTTATTTCACTGGAGAGAGGAGCAGGGACAACAATAACAGTTATTTCACTGGAGAGAGGAGCAGCTGAGACAATAACAGTTATTTCACTGGAGAGAGGAGTAGGGACAACAATAACAGTTATTTCACTGGAGAGAGGAGCAGGGACAATAACAGTTATTTCACTGGAGAGAGGAGCAGGGACAAATAATAACAGTTATTTCACTGGAGAGGAGCAGGGACAATAACAGTTATTTCACCACGAGAGGAGCAGCTGAGACAATAACAGTTATTTCACTGGAGAGAGGAGCAGCTGAGACAATAACAGTTATTTCACTGGAGAGAGGAGCAGGACAATAACAGTTATTTCACTGGAGAGAGGAGCAGCTGAGACAATAACAGTTATTTCACTGGAGAGAGAGCAGCTGAGACAATAACAGTTATTTCACTGGAGAGAGGAGCAGCTGAGACAATAACAGTTATTTCACTGGAGAGGGAGCAGGGACAATAACAGTTATTTCACTGGAGAGAGGCAGCTGAGACAATAACAGTTATTTCACTGGAGAGAGGAGCAGGGACAATAACAGTTATTTCACTGGAGAGAGGAGCAGGGACAATAATAGTTATTTCACTGGAGAGGAGCAGCTGAGACAATAACAGTTATTTCACTGGAGAGAGGAGCAGGGACAATAACAGTTATTTCACTGGAGAGAGGAGCAGCTGAGACAATAACAGTTATTTCACTGGAGAGAGGAGCAGGGACAACAATAACAGTTATTTCACTGGAGAGAGGAGCAGGGACAATAACAGTTATTTCACTGGAGAGAGGAGCAGGGACAACAATAACAGTTATTTCACTGGAGAGAGGAGCAGGGACAATAACAGTTATTTCACTGGAGAGAGGAGCAGCTGAGACAATAAAAGTTATTTCACTGGAGAGAGGAGCAGCTGAGACAATAAGAGTTATTTCACTGGAGAGAGGAGCAGGGACAATAACAGTTATTTCACTGGAGAGAGGAGCAGCTGAGACAATAACAGTTATTTCACTGGAGAGAGGAGCAGCTGAGACAATAACAGTTATTTCACTGGAGAGAGGAGCAGCTGAGACAATAACAGTTATTTCACTGGAGAGAGGAGCAGGGACAATAACAGTTATTTCACTGGAGAGAGGAGCAGCTGAGACAATAACAGTTATTTCACTGGAGAGAGGAGCAGGGACAATAACAGTTATTTCACTGGAGAGAGGAGCAGGGACAATAATAGTTATTTCACTGGAGAGGAGCAGCTGAGACAATAACAGTTATTTCACTGGAGAGAGGAGCAGGGACAATAATGTTATTTCACTGGAGAGAGGAGCAGCTGAGACAATAACAGTTATTTCACTGGAGAGAGGAGCAGGGACAACAATAACAGTTATTTCACTGGAGAGAGGAGCAGGGACAATAACAGTTATTTCACTGGAGAGAGGGAGCAGGGACAACAATAACAGTTATTTCACTGGAGAGAGGAGCAGGGACAATAACAGTTATTTCACTGGAGAGAGGAGCAGCTGAGACAATAACAGTTATTTCACTGGAGAGGAGGAGCAGCTGAGACAATAAGAGTTATTTCACTGGAGAGAGGAGCAGGGACAATAACAGTTATTTCACTGGAGAGGAGCAGCTGAGACAATAACAGTTATTTCACTGGAGAGGCAGCTGAGACAATAACAGTTATTTCACTGGAGAGGCAGCTGAGACAATAACAGTTATTTCACTGGAGAGAGGAGCAGGGACAATAACAGTTATTTCACTGGAGAAGGAGCAGCTGAGACAATAACAGTTATTTCACTGGAGAGAGGAGCAGGGACAATAACAGTTATTTCACTGGAGAGAGGAGCAGGGACAATAATAGTTATTTCACTGGAGAGAGGAGCAGCTGAGACAATAACAGTTATTTCACTGGAGAGAGGAGCAGCTGAGACAATAACAGTTATTTCACTGGAGAGAGGAGCAGGGACAACAATAACAGTTATTTCACTGGAGAGAGGAGCAGGGACAATAACAGTTATTTCACTGGAGAGAGGAGCAGCTGAGACAATAACAGTTATTTCACTGGAGAGAGGAGCAGGGACAATAACAGTTATTTCACTGGAGAGAGGAGCAGCTGAGACAATAACAGTTATTTCACTGGAGAGGAGCAGCTGAGACAATAACAGTTATTTCACGGAGAGGATAATATTAATTCTATAATACAGAGGTATTCAGGTGTAGTTTTTTAGGGCCCATATTCAAAACGTCTTTCAGAGACGCAGTGCTGATGTCTGTGCATATAATCTGATTCATTACAAGAATATACAGTAATAGCATAGTATAACGTTACTGTAGGACAAACACCTGCTCATTTTTATTTTTAGATTTTAGGATCATGTGGAATGACGAGATTTTTCCTCATTTGATTGAAACTAAAACATAGATATAACCCTCTAGAGTCTAAAAAGGAAGTGTGAAGTGTCTGTCCTACAGTGGGGGAAAAAAAGTATTTAGTCAGCCACCAATTGTGCAAGTTCTCCCACTTAAAAAAAAGATGAGAGAGGCCTGTAATTTTCATCATAGGTACTGTTCTATCCTGCCGGTACATCGTATAACCAGCCAGCTGTATGTTGATAGTGTCGTCGTTCAGCCACGTCTCCGTGAAGCATGAGATATTACAGTTTTGAATGTCTCGTTGGTAGTTTAATCTTCTGCGTAGGTCCAAAAGGTTTTGGTTCTGCATAGGTTTTATTGTCCAAAATATTGCACGTTTGCTAGCACAATAGATGGAAGTGGCCGTCTATTTGATCGCCTACGAATTCTCAGAAGGCAGCCCGCCCTCCGGCCCCTTTTTCTTAGCCTCCTCTTCACGCTAAATCACGGGGATCTGGGCCTGTTTCCCGAGAAAGCAGTATATTGTTGGCGTCGGGCTCGTCAGACTCGTTAAAAGGAAAAAAAGGATTCTGCCTGTCCGTGGTGAGTAATCGCAGTCCTGATGTCCAGAGCTCAATTTCGAGTCTCAAAAGCAAAAGGGTCTGAATACTTACGTAAATAAAGTTATTTCTGCTTAGAATTTTGCATAAAATGTACATTAAAAAAAACAGTTTGTGCTTTGTCATTATGGGGTACTCTGTGTGTGTAGACTGATGAACAAAACATATTTTTTATCCATTTTAGAATAAGGCTGTAATGTAACAACAAGGAATCGGAATACTTTCCTGTATACCCTGTATACTTCCCCTCATCTTAAAACTGGTACCCGGCTACCTTCAGAGGAGTCTTACGAGGCTTGTGAGGGGTCGTAGAGCCAAACGGAGTCGTGTTAAAGAGAGTCATCTTTCATAGGTGGGTGAGTTGGGGGGGGGTCATAATAGTTTGTAGACCAGAGGAGTCTTATGAGGCTTGTGAGGGTGCGTAGAGCCAAACGGAGTACACCATCGTGTTTAAGTAGGTGGGGGGTCATAATAGTTTGTAGACCAAACCGTTCGGATGCTACATAAGTTTTAGTGAGAAGACCCGAATTTCCAGGATGACAAACGCCGTTCTAGTTTGTGGTCCCCAGGACCGAGTTTGTGGTCCCCAGGACCGAGTTTGGGGTCCCCAGGACCGAGTTTGGGGTGCCCAGGACCGAGTTTGGGGTGCCCAGGACCGAGTTTGGGGTCCCCAGGACATAGCTTGGGGTGCCCAGGACCGAGTTTGGGGTCCCCAGAACCTAGCTTGGGGTGCCCAGGACAGAGTTTGGGGTCCCCAGGACATAGCTTGGGGTGCCCAGGACAGAGTTTGGGGCCCCCAGGACCTAGCTTGGGGTGCCCAGGACCGAGTTTGGGGTGCCCAGGACCGGTTTAGGGTCCCCAGAACCTAGCTTAGGGTGCCCAGGACAGAGTTGGGGTCCCCAGGACATAGCTTGGGGTGCCCAGGACAGAGTTTAGGGCCCCAGAACCTAGCTTGGGGTGCCCAGGACAGATTTGGGGGTCCCCAGGACCTGGCTTGGGGTGCCCAGGACAGGTTTGAGGTCCCAGAACCTAGCTTGGGGTGCCCAGGACAGAGTTTGGGTCCCCAGGACATAGCTTAGGGGTGCCCAGGACAGAGTTTGGGGTCCCCAGGACCTAACTTAGGGTCCCCAGGACCTAGCCCAGGGTCCCCAGGACCTAGCTTGGGGTGCCGAGGACAGAGTTTGGGGTCCCCAGGACCTAGCTTAGGGTCCCCAGGACCTAGCTTAGGGTGCCCAGGACCCTAGCTTAGGGTGCCCAGGACAGAGTTTGGGGTGCCCAGGACCTGGCTTGGGGTGCCCAGGACAGAGTTTGGGGTCCCCAGGACAGAGTTTGGGGTGCCCAGGACAGAGTTTGGGGTGCCCAGGACAGAGTTTGGGGTCCCCAGGACAGAGTTTGGGGTCCCCAGGACAGAGTTTGGGGTGCCCAGGACCTAGCTTGGGGTCCCCAGGACAGAGTTTGGGGTGCCGAGGACGAGGACAGAGTTTGGGGTGCCCAGGACCTAGCTTGGGGTACCCAGGACAGAGTTTGGGGTGCCGAGGACAGAGTTTGGGGTCCCCAGGACAGAGTTTGGGAGGCTCATCTCCGGGGCCGCAGACATGAACCCAAATAAGATCTAAATTCCCTCCGTGAAATTGACTGAGATCAGATAGTTGGTCTGCAGATGGACGTGTCACCTGTAATACTGAAAGGAGGGTGACTACAAAAAAACATGTGAAGTAGAAGGAAACCCAGAATGTGATTCAGATCAGCTCTGGTGGAAAGGAATCCAGGGAGACGGGTGCAGTTACCTATGGTTACCTATGGTTATCTATGGTTACCTATGGTTACCTATGGATCTAAAATGGAAGGGAGGAGGCGGGGCGGTTACCTATGGTTACCTATGGTTACCTATGGTTTATCTATAGTTACCTATGGTTACCTATGGATCTAAAATGGAAGGGGAGAGCGGGTGCAGTTACCTATGGTTACCTATGGATCTAAAATGGAAGGGAGGGAGACAGGGCGGTTACCTATGATTTTCCTATGGATCTAAAAAAAAGGAAGGGAGGGGAGGCGGGGTGGTTACCTATGATTTACCTATGGATCGCATAGCCTATTCAGTACGAACTAAAATGCTAAACTGATTCTAGATCAGAACTCAAACATTTTGAAAAAATGGGAAAAGGAGTGATGGTTTGGGGAGGTAAGCTCTGATGTAAGGTAGATGAAGATGCTGTTTGTTTTCCAGGTCTGGGTCATGGTTTTCGTTGACGTAAGCTCTCTGCTGGTCGGGGACTCACCGACTCAGTGAGGCGTCGGTCCTCAGGACAGCGCTGCATGTAGAAGGACTTGATCTCAGCCGGGAAGCGGCACAGCAGATGGTCTCACCGATGGCATCAGTCATCAGCCTCTCTGGGGCCTCAGGGATGTCCTGAAACCAAGGAGGAGAGTGGTTTTTATAACGTCACAATAATAACAGGAGCTGGGCCGAAGAGTATGTACACTGAACAATACATTGATGAGTGGGGTAAACAGTTAGGGGCCATTTTTGCGTATCTGTGCCAGTTTCCTCAACACAGATTAAACCTAGTGCTAGACAAAGAACCATATTAAAAGTAGCAGTAATCAGGACTAGACACAATCTGTACCCAGGCAAGCCAGCACTAAATGTCCTAAAAACACACAACCACGGGTTCATGCTAGTCAAAGATTAATTCTGGAGTGAGATAGTGATTAGATAAGAGTGATTATAATTGACTGTGGTTCATGCCGACCTTAAACCATTTGTCAAATGTCATTTATTCACAGTCAAAATGTACCTCTCCGAACTCATAGTAGGTCCCATCATCCTTTTTGATGTCATGCTCCTTCAGCCAGATGATGGCATCAGAGTAGTTGATCCTCTTGAAGGGCCTCTTGGGGGGCTTGAAGTCCTGGGGTCGACAAAAGAGGTAAAGGACAGACCACATTAAAAATCGGGTTCAGATTTTCACCACCGCACTAAGGATTTGAGGGAGGCGTTTTGAATGAGGTCAAAAAGGAAGTTTGAATCTCAAATAGAAAAAAAAACATTTTTATGAGATGAAATCTTTAAGAATACATCTATCTCAGTGATCAAGACCACGGAGGGGAGGAGAGGGAGAGGGAGAGGGAGAGGAGAGGAGAGGAGACGAGACGAGACGAGACGAGACGAGAGGAGAGGAGAGGAGAGGAGCTGCAAAGAGCTCCTTATAAAACATCAGACGTACAGGGTTGACTTGGTAGAGTAGAGAAGCAGCAGGAGACTTCAGGACTCTGTCCACCACATCACACACCAGATCCTCCAGCCTGCTCAGTAGGTCCTCATAGGTCATGAAGGGGCACTCTGCCTCTATGTGAGTGTACCTACAGAGGAGAGGGAGGAACATAGGGTCGTACTATGGTAAACAAACAGAACTCTAGGATTTCCTGAGAATATACTGTAGACTAAAAGGTATTTATCATCAGAATACCTAAAAGAAAAAATAGTGTGGATAAAATAATATATATTATTATGATATTATGATATTATTATATAATAATATATTATTATTATATATTATGTTTTAATAATATATATCATATATAAAATAATATTGTGCAAAGCATTTTTTTTAAATGCTTTGCATCGAAAAACAAAAAAAAGTGAATGTTTCTTATTGTACAAGTTCAGTTATTCCCTCCATGCTATAGTGCACATTGGGTGCCTTAATGAATTCCTCCCATCCACTCACTCGGACAGGTGCCTGCGGGTGCGGGACTGCTCTGCGCGGTAGGACTGAGCGATACAGAAGGTGTCTCCCAGAGCAGGGATACAAGTCTCCAGGTAGAGCTGTGAGGACTGGGTCAGGAACGCCTCCTCCCCAAAGTAGTTCAGGTTGAACAGGGTGGAACCTCCCTCCACCTGGGTCTGCACCAGGGTGGGTGGGGTGATCTGTGGGAAAACAAACACAAACAAACATAGCTTTAAAATGGCTTTACAAAGAGATCATTCTATACATACACACTACCATTTAAAAGTTTGGGGTCACCTAGAAATGTCTTTATTTTTTATTTGTAAGAAAAGCAAATTTTTTGGTCCATTAAAATAACATCAAAATGATCTGAAATGCAAACATTATTAATGTTGTAAATGACTATTGTAGCTGGAAACTGATGATTTTTTCAAATGAAATATCTACACAGGCTCATTATCAGCAACCATCACTCCTGTGTTCCAATGGCCAGAAACAAAGACCTTTCTTCTGGAAGGCCAGCATCCCGGAGTTGCCTCTTCACTGTTGACGTTGAGACTGGACAGAGGAACTCTGCCTAGAAAGCCAGCATCCCGGAGTCTCCTCTTCACTGTTGACTTTGTGACTGGACAGAGGAACTCTGCCTAGAAGGCCAGCATCCCGAGTCTCCTCTTCACTGTTGACTTTGTGACTGGACAGAGGAACTCTGCCTAGAAGGCCAGCATCCCGAGTCTCCTCTTCACTGTTGACGTTGTGACTGGACAGAGGAACTCTGCCTAGAAAGCCAGCATCCCGGAGTCTCCTCTTCACTGTTGACGTTGTGACTGGACAGAGGAACTCTGCCTAGAAGGCCAGCATCCCGGAGTCGCCTCTTCAGTGTTTACGTTGAGACTGGTGTTTTGTGGGTACTATTTAATGAAGCTGTGTACTTGTCCTCTTGCTCAGTTGTGCACCGGGGCCTCCCACTCCTCTTTCTATTCTGGTTAGAGCCGGTTTGCGCTGTTCTGTGAAGGGAGTGGTACACAGCGTTGTACGAGATCTTCAGTTTCTTGGCAATTTCTCTCACGGAATAGCCTTCCTTTCTCAGAACAAGAATGGACTGACGAGTTTCAGAAAATGTCTTTGTTTCTGGACATTTTGAGCCTGTAATCAAACCCACAAATGCTGATGCTCCAGATACTCAACTAGTCTAAAGAAGGCCAGTTGTATTGCTTCTCTAATCAGCACAAGAGTTTTCAGTTGTGCTAACATAATTGCAAAAGGCTTTTCTAATGATCAGTTAGCCTTCTAAAATGATAAACTTGGACTAGCTAACACAACGTGTCATTGGAACACAGGAGTGATGGTTGCTGATAATGGGCCTCTGTACGCCTATGTAGATATTACATAAAAACTCTGCCGTTTCCAGCTACAATAGTCATTTACAACGTTAACAATGTCTACAATTTGCTGTTATTTTAAATGGACAAAAAAAACATGCCTTTCTTTCAAAAACAAGGAAATGTATAAGTGACTCCAAACTTTTGAACGGTAGTGTACATTTGTGGATGACCTATCCTCTCCAAAGAGCAAAAGGATTTAAACCTCATATATATATATAGATATAAAAACCTCTTAAGGATCGGAACCTTTTTTCCACCTAAAATGACATTCCCAAATGTAACTTCCTGTAGCTCAGGACCTGAAGCAAGGATATGCGTATTCTTGGTACCATTTGAAAGGAAACATTTTGAAGTTTGTGGGAATGTGAAACTAATGTAGGAGAATATAACACATTAGATCTGGTAGAAGATAATACAAATAAAAAAAAACATACATTTTTTTTCTCTTCTTTTTGTAATTTTTTGTACCATCATCTTTCAAATGCAAGAGAAAGGCCATTATCTGACTTAGGACACAAGGCTCAATTTAGGTTTTGGCCACTAGATGGCAGCAGTATGTTCAAAGTTTTAGACTGATCCAATGAACCATTGTATTTCTGTTTAACATGTTGTATCAAGTCTGCCTAATTGGTCAATATATACATTTTCAAGTAGATAATTGTGCCTAATTAGTTTATTAATACATGTTCAAGTAGATAATTGTGATAATCTTCTCAAACAATATCATGGTATGTTTTCACTGTAATAGCTACTGTAAATTGGACAGTGCAGTTGGATTAACAAGATTTTAAGCTTTTTGCCCATATCAGATATGTCTACATCCTGGGAAATGTTCTTGTTACTTACAACGTCATGCTAATCACATTAGCGCACGTTAGCTCAACCCGAGGGTGGGACACCGATCTGTAGAGATCCTTAAGACGTTTTAAATAAGTCACAAAGATGTGTAAACATGCACAAGGATGACAACATAGAATTATTCACAATTCAGACCTAAATCTTTAACATCAACAATAGCAATAGGAACCCTACGACAGCAGGTGATGGACATTACAGTATATATTTCTACTATTAAAAAGAGATCAGAAACATGGAAAGATTGTACCCACATGTTAAATAGAATATCCATCCTGTTGTGTCTGTGTGGATGGGTACTAGTTTTGACTGTACCTCATGGTATCCGCGGTTGAAGAAGTGATCCCTGAAGCACTGTGTGACAGTGGAACGGACCCGGAGGATCTTGGACACGTTCTCCCCACGGATCATCATGTGTCTGTTGTTGAGCTGAACGTCCACATCAGACTCCTCATTCAGCAGGTTGTCAGCTCCTCCAGGCGGCGCCAGACCCACCAGCTCCCAGAAGTCACAGGTCAGCTCATGACCTCCAGGGGCCTCGTGGAGGAGGAGAAGAGAAGACAGGCCAGTCATAATACCGTTATTATAATTCATTCAAATGTAATACTAATTGGGACACAGTTTAAGCCTAGTCATGGACAACAACAAAAAAACGATTGGAGACTTTTCATTGAACATGTCAAAGATTAGAGCTTAATCTGGGTCTGGGAAACTTGACTATATATATATATATATCATATATATATATATATATATATACACACATATATATATATATATATATATATATATATATATATATATATATATATATATATATATATATATATATATATATATATATATATATATATATAT
>NW_026289070.1:0-3708 GCF_023373465.1 Oncorhynchus keta | reverse complement strand
CCATATCACATTTACATACACCATATCACATTTACATTTAAGTCATTTAGCAGACGCTCTTATCCAGAGCGACTTACAAATTGGTGCATTCACCTTATGACATCCAGTGGAACAGTCACTTTACAATAGTGCATCTAAATCTTAAAGGGGGGTGAGAAGGATTACTTATCCTATCCTAGGTATTCCTTAAAGAGGTGGGGTTTCAGGTGTCTCCGGAAGGTGGTGATTGACTCGCTGTCCTGGCGTCGTGAGGGAGTTTGTTCCACCATTGGGGGCCAGAGCAGCGAACAGTTTTGACTGGGCTGAGCGGAACTGTACTTCCTCAGTGGTAGGGAGGCGAGCAGGCCAGAGGTGGATGAACGCAGTGCCCTTGTTTGGGTGTAGGGCCTGATCAGAGCCTGGAGGTACTGAGGTGCCGTTCCCTCACAGCTCCGTAGGCAAGCACCATGGTCTTGTAGCGGATGCGAGCTTCAACTGGAAGCCAGTGGAGAGAGCGGAGGAGCGGGGTGACGTGAGAGAACTTGGGAAGGTTGAACACCAGACGGGCTGCGGCGTTCTGGATGAGTTGTAGGGGTTTAATGGCACAGGCAGGGAGCCCAGCCAACAGCGAGTTGCAGTAATCCAGACGGGAGATGACAAGTGCCTGGATTAGGACCTGCGCCGCTTCCTGTGTGAGGCAGGGTCGTACTCTGCGGATGTTGTAGAGCATGAACCTACAGGAACGGGCCACCGCCTTGAGGCTGAGAACGACAGGGTGTTGTCCAGGATCACGCCAAGGTTCTTAGGGAGGAGGACACACAGAGTTGTCAACCGTGATGGCGAGATCATGGAACGGGCAGTCCTTCCCCGAGGAAAAGCAGCTCTGTCTTGCCGAGGTTCAGCTTGAGGTGGTGATCCGTCATCCACACTGATATGTCTGCCAGACATGCAGAGATGCGATTCGCCACCTGGTCAGAAGGGGAAAGGAGAAGATTAATTGTGTAGTCGCCTGCATAGCAATGATAGGAGAGACCATGTGAGGTTATGACAGAGCCAAGTGACTTGGTGTATAGCGAATAGGGAGAGGGCCTAGAACAGAGCCACCCTGGGGGACACCAGTGGTGAGAGCGTCGTGGTGAGGGGAGAGACAGATTCTCGCCACGCCACCTGGTAGGAGCGAATTCGTCAGGTAGGACGCAATCCAAGCGTGGCCACGCCGAGATGCCCAACTCGGAGAGGGTGGAGAGGAGGATCTGATGGTTCACAGTATCGAAGGCAGCCGATAGGTCTAGAAGGATGAGAGCAGAGGAGAGAGAGTTAGCTTTAGCGGTGCGGAGCGCCTCCGTGATACAGAGAAGAGCAGTCTCAGTTGAATGACTAGTCTTGAAACCTGACTGATTTGGATCAAGAAGGTCATTCTGAGAGAGATAGCGGGAGAGCTGGCCAAGGACGGCACGTTCAAGAGTTTTGGAGAGAAAAGAAAGAAGGGATACTGGTCTGTAGTTGTTGACATCGGAGGGATCGAGTGTAGGTTTTTTCAGAAGGGGTGCAACTCTCGCTCTCTTGAAGACGGAAGGGACGTAGCCAGCGGTCAGGGATGAGTTGATGAGCGAGGTGAGGTAAGGGAGAAGGTCTCCGGAAATGGTCTGGAGAAGAGAGGAGGGGATAGGGTCAAGCGGAACAGGTTGTTGGGCGGCCGGCCGTCACAAGACGCGAGATTTCATCTGGAGAGAGAGGGGAGAAAGAGGTCAGAGCACAGGGTAGGGCAGTGTGAGCAGAACCAGCGGTGTCGTTTGACTTAGCAAACGAGGATCGGATGTCGTCGACCTTCTTTTCAAAATGGTTGACGAAGTCATCTGCAGAGAGGGAGGAGGAGGGGAGGAGGATTCAGGAGGGAGGAGAAGGTGGCAAAGAGCCTCCTAGGGTTAGAGGCAGAAGCTTGGAATTTAGAGTGGTAGAAAGTGGCTTTAGCAGCAGAGACAGAAGAGGAAAATGTAGAGAGGAGGAGCGAAAGGATGCCAGGTCCGCAGGGAGGCGAAGTTTTCCTCCATTTCCGCTCGGCTGCCCGGAGCCCTGTTCTGTGAGCTCGCAATGAGTCGTCGAGCCACGGAGCGGGAGGGGAGGACCGAGCCGGCCTGGAGGATAGGGGGCATAGAGAGTCAAAGGATGCAGAAAGGGAGGAGAGGAGGGTTGAGGAGGCAGAATCAGGAGATAGGTTGGAGAAGGTTTGAGCAGAGGGAAGAGATGATAGGATGGAAGAGGAGAGAGTAGCGGGGAGAGAGAGCGAAGGTTGGGACGGCGCGATACCATCCGAGTAGGGGCAGTGTGGGAAGTGTTGGATGAGAGCGAGAGGGAAAAGGATACAAGGTAGTGGTCGGAGACTTGGAGGGAGTTGCAATGAGGTTAGTGGAAGAACAGCATCTAGTAAAGATGAGGTCGAGCGTATTGCCTGCCTTGTGAGTAGGGGGAAGGTGAGAGGGTGAGGTCAAAAGAGGAGAGGAGTGGAAAGAAGGAGGCAGAGAGGAATGAGTCAAAGGTAGACGTGGGGAGGTTAAAGTCGCCCAGAACTGTGAGAGGTGAGCCGTCCTCAGGAAAGGAGCTTATCAAGGCATCAAGCTCATTGGATGAACTCTCCGAGGGAACCTGGAGGGGCGATACACGATAAGGATGTTAAGCTTGAAAGGGCTGGTAACTGTGACAGCATGGAATTCAAAGGAGGCGATAGACAGATGGGTAAGGGGAGAAAGAGAGAATGACCACTTGGGAGAGATGAGGATCCCGGTGCCACCACCCCGCTGACCAGAAGCTCTCGGGTGTGCGAGAACACGTGGGCGGACGAAGAGAGAGCAGTAGGAGTGGCAGTGTTATCTGTGGTGATCCATGTTTCCGTCAGTGCCAAGAAGTCGAGGGACTGGAGGGAGGCATAGGCTGAGATGAACTCTGCCTTGTTGGCCGCAGATCAACAGTTCCAGAGGCTACCGGAGACCTGGAACTCCACGTGGGTCGTGCGCGCTGGGACCACCAGATTAGGTGTCCGCGGCCACGCGGTGTGGAGCGTTTGTATGGTCTGTGCAGAGAGGAGAGAACAGGGATAGACAGACACATAGTTGACAGGCTACAGAAGAGGCTACGCTAATGCAAAGGAGATTGGAATGACAAGTGGACTACACGTCTCGAATGTTCAGAAAGTTAAGCTTACGTAGCAAGAATCTTATTGACTAAAATGATTAAAAATGATACAGTACTGCTGAAGTAGGCTAGCTGGCAGTGGCTGCGTTGTTGACTTTGTAGGCTAGCTGGCAGTGGCTGCGTTGTTGACACTACACTAATCACATTTACATACACAATATCACATGTACATACACCATATCACATTTACATACACCATATCACATTTACATACACCATATCACATTTACATACACAATATCACATTTACATACACAATATCACATTTACATACACATTTCCCTGAGTACAGGGTGTTGAGACCCTGTACTCAGTACTTTATTGGTCCACCTGTATTTGGGGAGTTTCTCCCATTCTTCTCTGCAGATCCTCTCAAGCTCTGTCAGGTTGGATGGGGAGTGTCGCTACACAGCTAGTTTCAGGTCTCTCCAGAGATGTTTAATCGGGTTCAAGTCTGGGCTCTGGCTGGGCCACTCAAGGACATGCAGAGACTTGCCCACTCCTGTGTTGTCTTGGCTGTGTACTTAGGGTCGTTGTCCT
>NW_026289069.1:0-5126 GCF_023373465.1 Oncorhynchus keta | reverse complement strand
CTGCTAACCATGTGTATGTGACCATTAACATCTGCTAACCATGTGTATGTGACCTTTAACATCTGCTAACCATGTGTATGTGACCATTAACATCTGCTAACCATGTGTATGTGACAAATACATTTGATTTGATTTGATTTGTAATGTCTCTCCCTGAGTCCCCAAAAACTTTCAGCCGCAATCACAACAATTTTATTTATTAATTTCACCTTTATTTAACCAGGTAGGCCAGTTGAAAACAAATCTAATTTACAACTGCGACCTGGCCAAGATAAAGCAAAGCAGTGCGACAAAAACAACACAGAGTTACACATGGAATAAACAATCTTACAGAAAATAACACACTAGAAAAATCTGTGTACAATATGTACAAATGAAGGATGGAGGTAAGGCAATAAATAGGCCAATAGTGGCAAAGTAATTACAATTTAGCAAATTACACTGGAGTGATATATGTGCAGATGAGGATGTGCAAGTAGAAATACTGGTGTGCAAAAGAGCAGAAAAACAAAAACAAATATGGGGATGAGGTAGGTAGTTGGTTGGATGGGCTATTTACAGATGGGCTGTGTACAGCTGCAGCGATCGGTAAGCTGCTCTGACAGCTGACGCTTAAAGTTAGTGAGGGAGATATAAGTCTCCAACTCCTGTGATTTTTGCAATTCGTTCCAGTCATTGGCAGAAGAAAACTGTAAGGAAAGGCGGCCAAAGGAGGTGTTGGCTTTAGGGATGACCAGTGAAATATACCTGCTGGAGCGCGTGCTACATTTATAAGCGCGTTTATAAATTACATCGCCAAAGTCAAGGATCGGTAGGATAGTCAGTTTTATGAGGGTATGTTTGGCAGCATGAGTGAAGGAGGCTTTGTTGCGAAATAGGAAGCTTATTCTATATTTAACTTTGGACTGGAGAGGATGCCTATTTTCTCAGATGTCCTCTTTGTTTGCGCTGTGCAGTTTATAACCAATGCAATAAACGATACAAAGTCCACCTCTTTAACATGCAACATGTCAAGATCCTGTTGGCGAGTAACATTTACTAGTTTATCTAATCCAACTACCATGGTTTCTTCAACATTACTCCCTTCTTCCACTCTTCTCAACGCCTCCTAATAGGAGACACGCTGGACAGCCCTTACTCTTGTCACCTTGGTGTCCTTCATCCTAACAGGGCACTTCATGGTTTCGGGCACATGCTCGCCACCACAATTGCAGAATTTCACCTCAACTGGCATACAATACTCCTCGGGTCTACATACAATTGACTCATACAGTGGGGATTTTTTATCAAGTAAATCTTGGTAGGGCAAACTCCCCAAAATTATTTTGGATGAATGTGTCACACCAGCCTTCGCTTTGGCTCCCCCTCCTGTCCAGCTCAGATGTTCGGTGTAGCCAGCCTTCTAGCTGCTGCCGAACCTGCTGCTGGCAAACGCCCTTCACTCATTAACCCTGGAATTGTCTCATCATCATTAAACTCACCTGGTTCCAACCCCTACTCTATCACTGTAAATATACTCCGTCTGTCATTTGTCTTTGTTGGTCATTGTAAATGTTACTTGTTGTCCTGAGAGGAATCTCTCCTACTATTGATTGAGTACTTTATTATTTAGCACTTTGGGTTTCGTCCTTTTAATATTACAGTACTTTAATAAACTCAGTAGTTCTAAACCTTCGACTACTACCTACACCTTTCTACACTTGTGACAGCCTGCAAAACAACTACACAACCATGAACAATACATCAATTGCACCATAACAGTGACAAGCTGTTAGGGCCTACATAAAGCTGTCCCAACAGCAGTCCCAACACCTTACCACTGCTACACCTGGCTATCAAGTGAGCCTTGTCTGGCAGCGAAACAGTTCATTCAGCCTCATTTACTGCCTTAAAAAAACACACTACTGTTCAAAAGTTTGGGGTCACTTAGAAATGTCCTTGTTTCTGAAATAAAATAAAAAAAATTGTCCATTAAAATAACATTAAATACAGAAATACATTAACATTGTTCATGTTGTAAATTACATTTGTTGCTGGAAACGGCAGATTTTTTTATGGAATATCGACATAGGCGTACAGAGGCCCTGTCACGAATACCACCGAAGGTGGCTCCTGTTCCTGTTCGGGTGGTTCTCGGTGGTCGTCGTCGCCGGTCTACTAGTTGCCACCGATCCCTTTTTCCTTTTCGTTTGTTTTTGTCTAATAGTTTTCACCTGTTCCTTGTTGGGGTTTTGGGATGGGTGTTATTTAAGTTTGTTTTGCCCGCTGGTGTTTGTGCGGGCTTGTTACGTTTGTGGTGTATCGTCGGTTTTGGGTTTTCGCTGTCCGGTTTGTGTAACTAGGTTCTGGGTTTGTTTTGCACCTGTGTTTTAGGGCTTCACCCATGTTTGGACCTGTTACTTTGTTAAGGACATTAAACCGTTTTTTCCCGTTTACTTTGCTCTCTGCGTTTGACTCCTCACCCATCCATCGTTATTATTATCAGCAACCATCACACCTGTGTTCCAATGGCACGTTGTGTTAGCTAATCCAAGTTTATAATTTTAAAAGGCTAATTGATCATTAGAAAACCATTTTGCAATTATGTTAGCACAGCTGGAAACTGTAGTTCTGATTAAATAAGCAATAAATGTAATGAATTTCCTCCTCTTCTTCCGAAGAGGAGAGGCGAAACGGATCAGAGGACCAATACGCGGCGTGGTAATTGTCCATGGTTCTTTTTTAATGCGTAAAGGTACACATGAACAAACTAACAAGAAATGTGAAAACTCAAAACAGTCCTATCTGGTGAACACACAGAGACAGGAAGAATCACCCACCAAAATCGGACCAAGCGGCGTGGTAAAGGACAGTGACGACAGCAGCAGCAGCATCAACAACAGAGGCCACCATCACAGGACTCCTGGACATGGGAGGAGATACTGAACGGAGAGGGACCCTGGGCACGGGCTGGGGAAAATCGCAGCCCCAAAGCAGAGCTGGAGGCAGCGAAAGCTGAGCGGCGGCAATATGAGGCCAGCACGGCAGTGCAGCAGGTACGAGAGGCAGCCCCAAAAACATTTTTTGGGGGCACACGAGGTGTGGTACTAAGCCAGGTAGCAGACCTGAGCTCACTCCTCGTGTTCATGATAAGCAGCGCATTACTGGTCAGGCACCGTGTTATGCGGTTAAGCGCACGGTGTCGCCAGTGCGTGTCCATAGCCCGGTGCGCTATAGGGCAGCCCCCCGAGAGTGCCATGCGAGTGTGGGCATTGAGCCAGGGCGTATGGTGCCTGCTCAGCGGGTCTGGTCGCCGGTACGCGATGCTAATGACACCTGACTAACACACACAGGAAGGAACTGTTTCTGCATAGATGTTGGAAATTTGCTTAATAACATCTCAAATTAAGTGAGATTGTTAGATGCTAAAAAATAATGTGTGTGTCTGTGTGTGTTTGATTGTAAAGGGGCTTCCCTCTCACTGTCTGTGTGTGTTTGATTGTAAAGGGGCTTCCCTCTCACTGTCTGTGTGTGTTTGATTGTAAAGGGGCTTCCCTCTCACTGTCTGTGTGTGTTTGATTGTAAAGGGGCTTCCCTCTCACTGTCTGTGTGTGTTTGATTGTAAAGGGGCTTCCCTCTCACTGTCTGTGTGTGTTTGATTGTAAAGGGGCTTCCCTCTCACTGTCTGTGTGTGTTTCTGTGCCTTTTATTTTGTAACGTGTGTGTGCTTAGCAGAATGAGTATATGGAGCTATTATTATAATGTTAAGTCCTATGAATAACCCAGGGGTCAGCCTAATATGGACCTCTGTGTGATTATTCATTGGAGTGGGCATGAGCTGAGATTGGAAGGGATGAGTAACTGAGATTCCCCTCTCTATACCTCCACCCTTATCTCTCTCCAAAATGATTCTCAGCCCTGCCTAACAACCTAATAAGAACTCCCTAAACATATTTGACGCAAATATGATAGGCATATCCAACTATGAAATAAAACATGTTGGTATACTGTCTGTAAATAGATACTGACTGTCTATCTTTAATTGTGTGGATTTTTTGGCGAGCTGGACAGTCAAGGAACTGTATATATTCTGTACCATCACTTCATAGGAAACATTTGATCTACAATGTGACATTCTGTACCATCACTTCATAGGAAACATTTGATCTGCAATGTGACATTCTGTACCATCACTTCATAGGAAACATTTGATCTACAATGTGACATTATGTACCATCACTTCATAGGAAACATTTGCTCTACAATGTGACATTCTGTACCATCACTTCATAGGAAACATTTGATCTACAATGTGACATTCTGTACCATCACTTCATAGGAAACATTTGCTCTACAATGTGACATTCTGTACCATCACTTCATAGGAAACATTTGATCTACAATGTGACATTCTGTACCATCACCTCATAGGAAACATGTGATCTTGAATATAAAAAGCTGGAGTATAGACCCAAATGTCAAATGTTAGCTTCACTGTGAAAACACAGTACATACGGAGAGGAGTGTGGCTGAGCCGAAGCATTAGCACAGGGACACAACACAAGTCTTCAGGTCTCAGGCCCCGAGGGGTCCTCCACTGAACCACCTCTGATAGACATTATGGGATGGGATCTGCATCTTTGAGCTGCATGGTTCAGAGAAGCCAACAGTGCTTTTCTAGGAAAGACAACTTGACCTCTTGATTTAGTGGAGAAAGCATTGTCATTGAAGAACAGAGTCATAGTCCTCCTGAAGAACGTACACACTGGGCTCGTACTTGTGGAATCAATGTTGTTTCCACGTCATTTCAATTCCGTTGAACAAACGTGGAAAAGACATTGAATTGATGTCTGTGCCCCGTGGGGAGTCCCTCCTTACATCCCCTCCCCAACAAACAGACATGAAGCAACAAACAACATCCATAGATTAACCAGCTCCACCATCCCCTAACACTGTGCACTCTCGTGTGCGTGTGTGTAAGTGCATGTGACGGCATGCAAGTGTGTGTGTGTTTGGATGTGTCTGTGTCATCGACTCAGAGTGACAGTGTTTCCAAACTCTCTCTCTGTCTCTCTGTCTCTCTGTCTCTCTCTCTCTCTCTCTCTCTCTCTCTCAAGTTTCATTTTCTTTATCTCTCTCTCTCTCTC
>NW_026289068.1:2500-7313 GCF_023373465.1 Oncorhynchus keta | reverse complement strand
AGGGCTTGTCAGTAAGTATTTCACAGTGAAGTCTACACCTGTTGTGTTCTGCACCTCACTATGTTGTTGTTGTTGTTGTTGTTGTTGTTGTTGTTGTTGTTGTTGTGTTGGGCGGTGGTCATAAACGCTGGTTCTGAAGAGCTTACCGGGCTGTGCAGGCTTTTGTTACAGCCCAACACTAACACTCTTGATTCAGCTTATTATTGTTATCTTGAGGACTGGTTGAATCGGGTGGTCTTCAGTGCAGGGTTGAAACTAAAGCCTGCACCCCCTGTACCTCTTCAGGACCAGGTGATAGAGGAATTCTTAATCCCTTTATGTTTTATTGCCAAAATCAATTCAATTCGCACTCATTTCTAATTCATGATAAGTTGTAAGTTTATCATTTGCAATAAATTGCAAGAGACCAGTCTTAAAAACAAGTTCAGCATTTATTCTTGATGAGTACTGACCCAAAATACAAAGAACATTACATTTTAAATCTGAAGAAGACATAAAATGACGTCATCAGTTACACCCCCTCTCCCAGCCGTACAATGGCGTAGTATTCGGTCCTGGAGATAGTTTCACTCCCCTCATAAACTACATTCCAACCTGCCTAAAGGATATACTTCTCTCTACTAATGGAATCCAACCAAAACATTCTTATCTGTTTGAAAAACTATCTTATCCCTTCTTAAAACTTTCCCAGGAGACACAGACACAATTTATTTCTGCTTACATTTTCAGTAACAGTACAATTAAGAACCCATACTTTTCAAATCATAACATAATAGTATTAGCATGAATGGTTCTAATCATTAAAGTATACATAATTGATCATCTAAACTATATTTTCCTCTATCACCAGGTTAGGAAACCAACTTATCTGTATTGAGTAAAAGACAGACTGCAGGGCTGGAACTAAAGCCTGCACCCCCTGTACCTCTTCAGGACCAGGTTAGGAAACCAACTTATCTGTATTGAGTAAAAGACAGACTGTAGGTTGTTTTTATTACTACCCAACAATAAAATACAGACTGCAGGGTTTTGTTAGCAGCAAAACAACCTTATTCTTTACTCTGATAAACCGCAAAATGTTAAGCAAAGAATCATGGGTAATGTAGTTGCAATGCACAATTCTTGAGATGAGTAAAAAAAAAAACGATGTAAATCGACATTCTCATACTGCATTGCTGATAGGAGCCTCTTTCAGACTTCTCAAACCGCCTGGTAGAGCTCTTTTAGCTGTCTCAAACCGCCTCGTACAGCTCTTTTAGCTGTCTCACACCGCCTAGTAGAGCTCTTTTAGCCTTCTCACACCGCCTGGTAGAGCTCTTTTTAGCCGTCTCACACCGCCTGGTAGAGCTCTTTTAGCCTTCTCACACCGCCTAGTAGAGCTCTTTTAGCCTTCTCACACCGCCGAGTAGAGCTCTTTAGCCTTCTCACACCGCCTGGTAGAGCTCTTTAGCCGTCTCACACCGCCTGGTAGAGCTCTTTTAGCCTTCTCACACCGCCGAGTAGAGCTCTTTAGCCTTCTCACACCGCCTAGTAGAGCTCTTTTAGCCTTCTCACACCGCCTAGTAGAGCTCTTTAGCCTTCTCACACCGCCTAGTAGAGCTCTTTAGCCTTCTCACACCGCCTAGTAGAGCTTTTTTAGCCTTCTCACACCGCCGAGTAGAGCTCTTTAGCCTTCTCACACCGCCTAGTAGAGCTCTTTTAGCCTTCTCACACCGCCTAGTAGAGCTCTTTTAGCCTTCTCACACCGCCTAGTAGAGCTCTTTTAGCCTTCTCACACCGCCTAGTAGAGCTCTTTTAGCCTTCTCACACCGCCTAGTAGAGCTCTTTTAGCCTTCTCACACCGCCTAGTAGAGCTCTTTTAGCCTTCTCACACCGCCTAGTAGAGCTCTTTTAGCCTTCTCACACCGCCTAGTAGAGCTCTTTTAGCCGTCTCACACCGCCTAGTAGAGCTCTTTTAGCCTTCTCACACCGCCGAGTAGAGCTCTTTATCCTTCTCACACCGCCTGGTAGAGCTCTTTCATTTACAAAGTAAACATTGTTGTAAAAAGAAGAAGAAGAAGTATTGGAAGTTGTTTTTTTGCGTCGTTAGCAAATAGGAATTTAAGGTGGGATCTTTGTTTCAACGGTTAAAGGGTTGGACAGAGGTCTGCAGTAAGGCAGTATTACAGTTCGGACATGGACACCCGGGTTGTGTTCAGTAACCAAGTAATTAAAATACAGGAGTTATTTTTTATTTTGTTCAACCTTATTTAACTAGGCAAGTCAGGAACAAATTCTTATTTACAATGACGGCCTACCCCGGCCAAACCTGGACGATGCTGGGCCAATTGTGTACCGTCATATGGGACTCCCAATCACGGCCGGATGTGGCACAGCCTGGATAATGTTACGGTAATGTAGCTTCAGGACTCACTGTTGGCATTGTCCATCTCCGGCTGGTAGAGTCTCTTCATGACCCAGTGCTGAACGTGTCCCCTCCTCACACAGCCTGGCTGGGGCTGGGCTGCTACACAGAGACGCAGTTTCACACATCAACCCTGCATCCGAACCAGACACTTTACAGAAACCTCAACACTCATTTTAACTCACACCTCAATTTCCAAGAAAGAGAAGACATTTAAAGTACCACATAGAAGGTGTTCCAGAATGGGTATATTTCATAGTTCTAAGGTAGCACGTTAAGGTGTTCCAGAATGGGTATATTTCATAGTTCTAAGGTAGAACGTTAAGGTGTTCCAGAATGGATATATTTCATAGTTCTAAGGTAGCACGTTAAGGTGTTCCAGAATGGATATATTTCATAGTTCTAAGGTATAATGTTTAATGTGTTCCAGAATGGGTATATTTCATAGTTCTAAGGTAGAACGTTAAGGTGTTCCAGAATGGGTATATTTCATAGTTCTAAGGTAGAGCGTTAAGGTGTTCCAGAATGGATATATTTCATAATTCTAAGGTATAATGTTTAATGTGTTCCAGAATGGATATATTTCATAGTTCTAAGGTATAATGTTTAATGTGTTCCAGAATGGGTATATTTCATAGTTCTAAGGTATAATGTTTAATGTGTTCCAGAATGGATATATTTCATAGTTCTAAGGTATAATGTTTAATGTGTTCCAGAATGGATATATTTCATAGTTCTAAGGTATAATGTTTAATGTGTTCCAGAATGGATATATTTCATAGTTCTAAGGTATAATGTTTAATGTGTTCCAGAATGGATATATTTCATAGTTCTAAGGTATAATGTTTAATGTGTTCCAGAATGGATATATTTCATAGTTCTAAGGTATAATGTTTAATGTGTTCCAGAATGGGTATATTTCATAGTTCTAAGGTATAATGTTTAATGTGTTCCAGAATGGATATATTTCATAGTTCTAAGGTATAATGTTTAATGTGTTCCAGAATGGATATATTTCATAGTTCTAAGGTATAATGTTTAATGTGTTCCAGAATGGTTATATTTCATAGTTCTAAGGTATAATGTTTAATGTGTTCCAGAATGGTTATATTTCATAGTTCTAAGGTATAATGTTTAATGTGTTCCAGAATGGATATATTTCATAGTTCTAAGGTATAATGTTTAATGTGTTCCAGAATGGTTATATTTCATAGTTCTAAGGTAGCACGTTAAGGTGTTCCAGAATGGATATATTTCATAGTTCTAAGGTAGCACGTTAAGGTGTTCCAGAATGGATATATTTCATAGTTCTAAGGTAGCACGTTAAGGTGTTCCAGAATGGATATATTTCATAGTTCTAAGGTAGCACGTTAAGGTGTTCCAGAATGGATATATTTCATAGTTCTAAGGTAGCACGTTAAGGTGTTCCAGAATGGGTATATTTCATAGTTCTAAGGTAGCACGTTAAGGTGTTCCAGAATGGATATATTTCATAGTTCTAAGGTAGCACGTTAAGGTGTTCCAGAATGGGTATATTTCATAGTTCTAAGGTAGCACGTTAAGGTGTTCCAGAATGGATATATTTCATAGTTCTAAGGTAGCACGTTAAGGTGTTCCAGAATGGGTATATTTCATAGTTCTAAGGTAGCACGTTAAGGTGTTCCAGAATGGGTATATTTCATAGTTCTAAGGTAGCACGTTAAGGTGTTCCAGAATGGATATATTTCATAGTTCTAAGGTAGCACGTTAAGGTGTTCCAGAATGGATATATTTCATAGTTCTAAGGTAGCACGTTAAGGTGTTCCAGAATGGGTATATTTCATAGTTCTAAGGTAGCACGTTAGAGGTGTTCCAGAATGGATATATTTCATAGTTCTAAGGTAGCACGTTAAGGTGTTCCAGAATGGGTATATTTCATAGTTCTAGGTAGCACGTTAAGGTGTTCCAGAATGGATATATTTCATAGTTCTAAGGTAGCACGTTAAGGTGTTCCAGAATGGGTATATTTCATAGTTCTAAGGTAGCACGTTAAGGTGTTCCAGAATGGATATATTTCATAGTTCTAAGGTAGCACGTTAAGGTGTTCCAGAATGGATATATTTCATAGTTCTAAGGTAGCACGTTAAGGTGTTCCAGAATGGATATATTTCATAGTTCTAAGGTAGCACGTTAAGGTGTTCCAGAATGGGTATATTTCATAGTTCTAAGGTAGCACGTTAAGGTGTTCCAGAATGGATATATTTAATAGTTCTAAGGTAGCACGTTAAGGTGTTCCAGAATGGGTATATTTCATAGTTCTAAGGTAGCACGTTAAGGTGTTCCAGAATGGATATATTTCATAGTTCTAAGGTAGCACGTTAAGGTGTTCCAGAATGGGTATATTTCATAGTTCTAAGGTAGCACGTTAAG
>NW_026289067.1:0-8530 GCF_023373465.1 Oncorhynchus keta | reverse complement strand
GGAAACCAACTTATCTGTATTGAGTAAAAGACAGACTGCAGGTTGTTTTTATTACTACCCAACAATAAAATACAGACTGCAGGTTGTTTTTATTACTACCCAACAATAAAAGACAGACTGCAGGTTGTTTTTATTACTACCCAACAATAAAATACAGACTGCAGGTTGTTTTATTAATACCCAACAATAAAAGACAGACTGCAGGTTGATTTATTACTACCCAACAAAAATAAAATACAGACTGCAGGGTTTTGTTAGCAGCAAAACAACCTTATTCTTTACTCTGATAAACCGCAAAATGTTAAGCAAAGAATCATGGGTAATGTGAAGGTGCAATGCACAATTCTTGAGATGAGTCAAAAAAACGATGTAAATCGACATTCTCATACTGCATTGCTGATAGGAGCCTCTTTCAGACTTCTCACACCGCCTAGTAGAGTCTTTTAGCCGTCTCACACCGCCTAGTAGAGCTCTTTTAGCCGTCTCACACCGCCTAGTAGAGCTCTTTTAGCCGTCTCACACCGCCTAGTAGAGCTTTTTTAGCCTTCTCACACCGCCTGGTAGAGCTCTTTTAGCCGTCTCACACCGCCTAGTAGAGCCTTTAGCCGTCTCACACCGCCTAGTAGAGCTCTTTAGCCGCCTCACACCGCCTAGTAGAGCTCTTTAGCCGTCTCACACCGCCTAGTAGAGCTCTTTTATCCTTCTACACCGCCTGGTGAGAGCTCTTTCATTTACAAAGTAAACATTGTTGTAAAAAGAAGAAGAAGAAGTATTGGAGTTATTTTTTATACGTCCTTAGCAAATAGGAATTTAAGGTGGGATCTTTGTTTCAACGGTTAAAGGGTTGGACAGAGGTCTGCAGTAAGGCAGTATTACAGTTCGGACATGGACACCTCGGGTTGTGTTCAGTAACCAAGTAATTAAAATACAGGAGTTATTTTTTATTTTGTTCAACCTTTATTTAACTAGGCAAGTCAGGAACAAATTCTTATTTACAATGACGGCCTACCCCGACCAAACCTGGACGATGCTGGGCCAATTGTGTACCGTCATATGGGACTCCCAATCACGGCCGGATGTGGCACAGCCTGATAATGTTACGGTAATGTAGCTTCCAGGACTCACTGTTGGCATTGTCCATCTCCGGCTGGTAGAGTCTCCTTCATTACCCAGTGCTGAACGTGGTCCCCTCCTCACACAGCCTGGCTAGGCTGGGCTGCTACACAGAGACGCAGTTTCACACATCAACCCTGCATCCGAACCAGACACTTTACAGAAACCTCAACCCTCATTTTAACTCACACCTCAATCTCCAAGAAAGAGAAGACATTTAAAGTACCACATAGAAGGTGTTCCAGAATGGGTATATTTCATAGTTCTAAGGTAGAACGTTAAGGTGTTCCAGAATGGATATATTTCATAGTTCTAAGGTAGAACGTTAAGGTGTTCCAGAATGGATATATTTCATAGTTCTAAGGTAGCACGTTAAGGTGTTCCAGAATGGATATATTTCATAGTTCTAAGGTAGAACGTTTAAGGTGTTCCAGAATGGGTATATTTCATAGTTCTACAGGTAGCACGTTATAGGTGTTCCAGAATGGATATATTTCATAGTTCTAAGGTATAATGTTTAATGTGATCCAGAATGGGTATATTTCATAGTTTTAAGGTAGACTGTTTAATGTAAACCTATTCTTACTAATCCTCATCTCTACTTCTCTTGGTTTCTTACAGACCCACCTGTTAGTTTGGTTTCCACCTACAGACCCACCTGTTAGTTTTGTCGACACTTGAGTGACGTAGACAAGGATGGCAATGGTCTCCAGCACCAGAAACACAGCAGCAGAGATGGCTCCTATCTTCCAGGCTGCCAGACCTGGATTCTGAACAGGAGACGAGAGGAGGAGAGGAGAAGAGAAGAGAAGAGGAGAGGAGAGGAGAGAGAGGAGAGGAGTGGAGAGGAGAGAGGAGAGGAGAGGAGAGGAGAGAGGAGAGGAAGAGAAGATGAAGAGAAGAGAAGAGAAGAGAAGAAGAAGAGAAGAGAAGAGAGGAGAGGAGAGGAGAGGAGAGGAGAGGAGAGGAGAGGAGAGAGAGGAGAGGAGGAGGAGAAGAGAGGAGAGGGAGAGGAGATGAGAGGAGAAGGAGAGGAGAAGAGGGAGAAGGAGAGGAGAGGAGAGAGAGAGGAGAAGAGAGGAGAGGAGAGGAGAAGAACAAGAGAGTGAGAGAGAGAGGAGCAGGAGAGGAGAGGAGAGGGGAAGAGAGAGGAGAGGAGAAGAGAGGAGAGGAGAGGAGAGGGAGAGAAGAGAGGAGAAAGAGAGGAGAAGAGAGGAGAGGAGAGGAGAAGATGACAGAGAAGAGAGAGCAGAGATGAGATATAGATATAGAGGAATATAAAGAGAAAGATAAGATAAGAGAAGATGAGAGAGGAGGAGAGGAGAGGAGAAGAGAAGAGAGAGAGAAGAGAAGACAGAGAAGAGAAGAGAAGAGGAGATGAGGAGGAGAGGACAGGAGAGTGAGAGAGATAGAGAGCAGAGGAGACAGAGAGAACATGAGGAGAGGCAGAGGAGAGGGAGTGAGAAGTAGGAGTAAGAGAGGAGAGTGAGAGGAGAGAGAAGAGCGAGAGGAGAGTGAGTACGGAGAGGAGACAGGAGAGGAGAGGAGAGGGCAGAGGAGAGGAGAGCAGAGCGAGAGAGGGAGGAGCAGAGCGAGAGGGAGAAGTCAGGGAGAGGAGAGAGGAGCGAGAGGAGATAGGCTGAAGAGAGCAGAGGATGAGGATGAGGAGAGAGAAGAGAGGAGCAGAAGCAGAGGCAGAGAGGTACAGGAGAGGAGAGGAGAGAGAGGAGAGTGAGAGGCAGAAGAGAGGAGAGGAGAGGAGAGGAGATGAGGAGAGGATGAGGGGAGAGGAGAAGAGAGGAAAGAGGTTTGAGGAGGAGGCAGAACAGAGGAGATAGGAGGAGAGGAGAGGCAGAGGCAGAGGAGGGTTGAGCGGAGGAGGGTGTGGAGGGGAGGGAGGGGAGAGGTAGAGAGGTAGAGAGGAGAGGAGAAGTAGATTACGAGAAGAGATAGAGAAGAGACAGATATGAAGAGAGTACAGGAGGGCATAGACACAGATGAGAAGACAAGCAGGAACAGAGGAGAGGAAGAAGAGGAGGTAGAGAGGTAGGTAGATGATGAGGAGAGGATGAAGAAGAGAGGAGAGAGAGGAGAGGAGAGGAGAGTGAGAGCAGAAGAGAAGAGAAGAGAAGAGATAGCCAGAGGAGAGGAGAGGAGAGAGGAGAGGAGTAAGAGAAGAGAGGAGTAGGAGGGCAAGAGAGGAGATGGAGAGGAGGAGAGGAGAGGGAGCGGAGGAGAGAGAGGAGAGGAGAGTGAGTATAGATGAGGAGAACAGAGGAGAGGCAGAGAGGAGTGAGAGGAGAGGAGAGGAGAGGAGACGGAGAAGAGAAGAGAGGAGAGAGAGGAGAGAGAGGAGAGGAGAGGAGAGGAGAGGACAGGAGAAGAGAGAGCAGAGAGGAGAGGAGATAGAGAAGAGAGTAGAGGAGAGAGAGGAGAGGAGCAGGGAGGAGAGAGGAGGAGAAGAGGAGAGAGGAGAGGAGAGAGAGAGAGGAGGAGGGAGATAGAGGAGAGGAGAGGAGAGGAGGAGAGGCAGAGGAGAGGAGAGGCAGAGGAGATAGATGAGGAGAGGGAGGAAGAGAAGAGAGTAGAGTGAGAGGAGAGGAGAGGAGAGGAGCACAGGAGGTAGGAGGAGAGGAGAGGGAGAGAGCAGGAGAGGGAGAGGAGAGGAGAGGAGAGGAGAGGGAGAGAGAGGAGAGGAGAGGAGAGAGAGGAGAGGAGAAGTAGAGGAGAGGGGAGAGGAGAAGAGAGGAGGAGGAGAGGGAGAAGAGAGGAGAGGTAGAGAGAGGAGAAGAGAGGTTAGAGGAGAGGAGAAGAGAAGCGATTAGAGCTTGAGGGATTGAGATAGAGGCAGTAGAGGAGGATGAGGAGAGGAGAGGAGAAGAGAAGAGAGAGAGAAAGAGAGGAGAAGGAGAGAGAGGAGGAGAGGAGAGGCAGATGTAGGAGGGAGGGGAGGGGAGGGTGAGGGGAGGGGCAGGGGACAGGAGAGGAGAAGAGAAGAGAAGAGAAGAGAAGAGAGGAGAGGAGAGAAGAGGAGAGGAGAGAGAGGAGAGGAGAGGAGAAGGGAGGAGGGAGAGGAGAGGAGAGGAGAGGAGAGGAGAGGAGAGGAGAGGAGAGGAGAGGAGAAGAGAAGAGAAGAGAGAGAGGAGAGGAGAGGAGAGGAGGCAGAGGAGAGGAGAAGAGGAGAGAGGAGAGGAGAGGAGAAGAGAAGAGAAGAGAAGAGAAGAGAGGAGAGGAGAGGAGAGGAGAGGAGAGGAGAGAGAGGAGAGGAGAAGAGAAGAGAAGAGAGGAGAGGAGAGGAGAAGAGAGGAGAGAGAGAGGAGAGGAGAGAGAGGAGAGGAGAAGAGAGAGAGAGAGGAGAGGAGAGGAGAGGAGAGGAGAAGAGAGGAGAGGAGAGGAGAGGAGAGGAGAGGAGAGGAGAGGAGAGGAGAAGAGAGGAGAGAGAGAGAAGAGAGGAGAGAGGAGAAGAGAGGATAGGAGACGAGAGGAGGAGGAGAGGAGAGAGAGAGGAGAGGAGAGGAGAAGAGATGGAGAAGAGAGGAGAGGAGAGGAGAGGAGAGGAGAGGAGAAGAGAGGAGAAGGAGAGGAGAGAAGAGAAGAGAGGAGAGGAGAGAGAGAGAGAGAGGAGAGGAGAGGAGAAGAGAGAGAGAGGAGAGGAGAGGAGAGTACATTAACACAGCATCAGACATGGCTCCAATCATTCAAGCTTCCAAGCATCAGATGTTTACAGTGTTGTGTAGATGGGGTAAAAAGCTGTCTTGAAATATTGATATACCAGGACACTCCCTGGACAGGACACTAGTCCATCTCCTGTTTCTGTAGTAGCAGGAGACAGGACACCCCTGGACAGGACACTAGTCTATCTCCTGTTTCTGTAGTGAGAGTACCAGGACACCCCTGGACAGGACACTAGTCTATCTCCTGTTTCTGTAGTGAGACAGCTTGATGTACAGACACCCCTGGACAGGACACTAGTCTATCTCCTGTTTCTGTAGTGAGAGTACCAGGACACCCCTGGACAGGACACTAGTCTATCTCCTGTTTCTGTAGTGAGAGACAGGACACCCCTGGACAGGACACTAGTCTATCTCCTGTTTCTGTAGTGAGAGACAGAATACCCCCTGGACAAGGACACTAGTCATTCTCCCTTTTTCTGCAGTGAGACAGGACACTCTGACAGGACACTAGTCCATTCCCCTGTTTCTGTAGTGAGAGACAGGACACCCCTGGACAGGACATAGTCCTCTCCTGTTTCTGTAGTAGAGACAGGACACCCCTGGACAGGACACTAGTCTATCTCCTTTTTCTGTAGTGAGAGAGACAACCAGTACACCCCTGTGCCAGTACACCCCCTGGACAGGACACTAGCTCTATCTCCTGTTTCTGTAGTGAGACAGGACACCCCCTGGACAGGACACTAGTCTATATCCTTTTCTGTAGTGAGAGACAGGACACCTCTGATGTCTATCTCCTGTTTCTAGGACACCCCTGGACAGGACACTAGTCTATATCCTGTTTCTGTAGTGAGAGACAGGACACCCCCTGGACAGGACACTAGTCTATCTCCTGTTTCTGTAGTGAGAGACAGGACACCCCCTGGACAGGACACTAGTCTATCTCCTGTTTCTGTAGTGAGAGACAGGACACCCCCTGGACAGGACACTAGTCTATCTCCTGTTTCTGTAGTGAGAGACAGGACACCCCCTGGACAGGACACTAGTCTATCTCCTGTTTCTGTAGTGAGAGACAGGACACCCCCTGGACAGGACACTAGTCTATCTCCTGTTTCTGTAGTGAGAGACAGGACACCACCTGACAGGACATCAGTCTATCTCCTGTTTCTGTAGTAGAGACAGGACACCCCCGGGACAGGACACTAGTCTATCTCCCTGTTTCTGGGGAGACAGCTCTGATGTACCAGGACACCTCCTGGACAGGACACTAGTCTATATCCTGTAGTGAGACAGCTTGATGTACCAGGACACCCCTGACACCAGGACAGTAGTCTATCTCCTGTTTCTGTAGTGAGACAGCTTGATGTACCAGGACACCCTGACAGGACACTAGTCTATCTCCTGTTTTTGTAGTGTGAGACAGCTTGATGTACCAGGACACCCCTGACAGGACACCAGTCTATCTCCTGTTTTTGTAGTGTGAGACAGCTGATGTACCAGACACCCTGACAGGACACTAGTCTATATCCTGTTTCTGTAGTGTGAGACAGCTTGATGTACCAGTACACTTCCTGGACAGGACACTAGTCTATCTCCTGTTTCTGTAGGGAGACAGCTTGATTATACCAGGACACCCCTGGACAGGACACTAGTCTATCTCCTGTTTTTGTAGCTCATTCCCCTGGAGAGACAGGACACCCCTGGACAAGTATCACCAAGCCCAGCTTCCTGCTTGTAGTGAGAGACAGGACACCCCCTGGACAGGACACTAGTCTATCTCCTGTTTCTGTAGTGAGAGACAGGACACCCCCTGGACAGGACACTAGTCTATCTCCTGTTTCTGTAGTGAGAGACAGGACACCCCCTGGACAGGACACTAGTCTATCTCCTGTTTCTGTAGAGAGAGACAGGACACCCCCTGGACAGGACACTAGTCTATCTCCTGTTTCTGTAGTGAGAGACAGGACACCCCCTGGACAGGACACTAGTCTATCTCCTGTTTCTGTAGTGAGAGACAGGACACCCCCTGGACAGGACACTAGTCTATCTCCTGTTTCTGTAGTGAGAGACAGGACACCCCCTGGACAGGACACTAGTCTATCTCCTGTTTCTGTAGAGAGAGACAGGACACCCCCTGGACAGGACACTAGTCTATCTCCTGTTTCTGTAGTGAGAGACAGGACACCCCCTGGACAGGACACTAGTCTATCTCCTGTTTCTGTAGTGAGAGACAGACACCCCTGGACAGGACACTAGTCTATCTCCTGTTTCTGTAGAGAGAGACAGGACACCCCTGGACAGGACACTAGTCTATCTCCTGTTTCTGTAGTGAGAGACAGGACACCACCTGGACAGGACACTAGTCTATCTCCTGTTTCTGTAGTAGCAGACAGGACACCCCTGGACAGGACACTAGTCTATCTCCTGTTTCTGTAGGGAGACAGCTTGATGTACCAGGACACCTCCTGGACAGGACACTAGTCTATATCCTGTAGTGAGACAGCTTGATGTACCAGGACACCCCTGGACACCAGGACAGTAGTCTATCTCCTGTTTCTGTAGTGAGACAGCTTGATGTACCAGGACACCCCCTGGACAGGACACTAGTCTATCTCCTGTTTTTGTAGTGTGAGACAGCTTGATGTACCAGGACACCCCCTGGACAGGACACTAGTCTATCTCCTGTTTTTGTAGTGTGAGACAGCTTGATGTACCAGGACACCCCCTGGACAGGACACTAGTCTATATCCTGTTTCTGTAGTGTGAGACAGCTTGCTGTACCAGTACACCCCCTGGACAGGACACTAGTCTATCTCCTGTTTCTGTAGGGAGACAGCTTGATATACCAGGACACCCCCTGGACAGGACACTAGTCTATCTCCTGTTTTTGTAGGGAGAGACAGGACACCCCCTGGACAGGACACTAGTCTATATCCTGTTTCTGTAGTGAGAGACAGGACACCCCTGGACAGGACACTAGCTCATCTCCTGTTCAGTAGCGAGACACAGCGACACCCTGACAGGACACTGAGTCTATCTCCTGTTTCTGTAGTAGCAGAGACAGGACACCCCTGGACAGGTATCACTCAGTCTATCTCCTGTTTCTGTAGTGAGAGTATCAGGACACTCCTGGACAGGACACTAGTCTATCTCCTGTTTCTGTAGAGAGACAGGACACCCCTGGACAGGACACTAGTCTATCTCCTGTTTCTGTAGAGCAGACACCCTGGACAGACACTAGCACTATCTCTCCTGCTTCTTAGTGAGCAGCTGAGACCGGACACCCCCTGGGACAGGACACCCGGTGCATGGCACTCCTGTTTCTGTAGTGAGGAGCTATGTACAATTACCTGACAGGACACTGGGCTCATCTCCTGCTTCTGCAGCTTGAGCACAGACACACCCCTGGACAGGACACTAGTCCAGTCTCCTGCTTCTGCAGAGCAGCTGAGTCGACACCCCCCGGACAGGACACTAGTCTGATCTCCTGTTTCTGAGTGAGACAGGCACACCATCCTGGACAGGAACACCAGTCTATCTCCTGTTTCCCAAGGTAGAGACAGACACTCCCGGACAGGACACTAGTCTATCTCCTGTTCTAGAAAGCTGATGTACCAGAGTCACCCCTGGACAGGACACTAGTCCATCTCCTGTTGTGGCAGCTGATGTACCAGGACACCCCCTGGACACCAGGACAGTAGTCTATCTCCTGTTTCCGCAGTGAGACATGACTGTGACAGGACACT
>NW_026289066.1:0-11050 GCF_023373465.1 Oncorhynchus keta | reverse complement strand
CACAGTAGAAAAAATGGGCAGTCTATATACAATGTGTGCAAAGGCATGAGGAGGTAGGCGAATAATACAATTTTGCAGATTAACACTGGAGTGATAAATGATCAGATGGGCATGTACAGGTAGAGATATTGGTGTGCAAAAGAGCAGAAAAGTAAATAAATAAAAACAGTATAAAAACAGTATGGGAATGAGGTAGGTGAAAAAGGGTGAGCTATTTACCTATAGACTATGTACAGCTGCAGCGATCGGTTAGCTGCTCGGATAGCTGATGTTTTGAAGTTGGTGAGGAGATAAAGTCTCCAACTTCAGCGATTTTGCAATTCGTTCCAGTCACAGGCAGCAGAGTACTGGAACGAAAGGCGGCCAAATGAGGTGTTGGCTTTAGGGATGATCAGTGAGATACACCTGCTGGAGCGCGTGCTACGGATGGGTGTTGCCATCGTGACCAGTGAACTGAGATAAGGCGGAGCTTTACCTAGCATGGACTTGTAGATGACCTGGAGCCAGTGGGTCTGGCGGCGAATATGTAGTGAGGGCCAGCCGACTAGAGCATACAAGTCGCAGTGGTGGGTGGTATAAGGTGCTTTAGTGACAAAGCGGATGGCACTGTGATAGACTGCATCAGTTTGCTGAGTAGAGTGTTGGAAGCCATTTTGTAGATGACATCGCCGAAGTCGAGGATCGGTAGGATAGTCAGTTTTACTAGGGTAAGCTTGGCAGCGTGAGTGAAGGAGGCTTTGTTGCGGAATAGAAAGCCGACTCTGGATTTGATTTTTGATTGGAGATGTTTGATGTGAGTCTGGAAGGAGAGTTTGCAGTCTAGCCAGACACCTAGGTACTTATAGATGTCCACATATTCAAGGTTGGAACCATCCAGGGTGGTGATGCTAGTCGGGCATGCGGGTGCAGGCAGCGATCGGTTGAAAAGCATGCATTTGGTTTTACTCGCGTTTAAGAGCAGTTGGAGGCCACGGAAGGAGTGCTGTATGGCATTGAAGCTCGTTTGGAGGTTTGATAGCACAGTGTCCAATGACGGGCCGAAAGTATATAGAATGGTGTCGTCTGCGTAGAGGTGGATCAGGGAATCGCCCGCAGCAAGAGCAACATCATTGATATATACAGAGAAAGAGTCGGCCCGAGAATTGAACCCTGTGGCACCCCCATAGAGACTGCCAGAGGACCGGACAGCATGCCCTCTGATTTGACACACTGAACTCTGTCTGCAAAGTAATTGGTGAACCAGGCAAGGCAGTCATCCGAAAAACCGAGGCTGTTGAGTCTGCCGATAAGAATTTGGTGATTGACAGAGTCGAAAGCCTTGGCGAGGTCGATGAAAACGGCTGCACAGTACTGTCTTTTATCGATGGCGGTTATGATATCATTTAGTACCTTAGTGTGGCTGAGGTGCACCGTGACCGGCTCGGAAACCAGATTGCACAGCAGAGAAGGTACGGTGGGATTCGAGATGGTCAGTGACCTGTTTGTTACGACTTAGCTTTGAAAGACCTTAGATAGGCAGGGCAGGATGGATATAGGTCTATAGCAGTTTGGGTCAAGTGTCTCCCCTTTGAAGAGGGGATGACTGCGGCAGCTTTCAATCCTTAGGGATCTCAGACGATATGAAAGAGGTTGAACAGGCTGGTAATAGGGGTTGCGACAATGGCGGCAGATAGTTTCAGAAATAGCGGGTCCAGATTATCAAGCCCAGCTGATTTGTACGGGTCAGGTTTTGCAGCTCTTTCAGAACATCTGCTATCTGGATTTGGGTAAAGGAGAACCTGGAGAAGGCTTGGGTGAGGAACTACGGGGCGGAGCTGTTGGCGAGTTGGAGTGAGCCAGGCGGAAAGCATGGCCAGCCGTTGAGAAGTGCTTATTGAAGTTTTCGATAATCATGGATTTATCGGTGGAGGCCGTGTTCCTAGCCTCAGTGCAGTGGGCAGCTGGGAGGAGGTGCTCTTGTTCTCCATGGACTTCACAGTGTCCCAGAACTTTTTGGAGTTGGAGCTACAGGATGCAAACTTCTGCCTGAAGAAGCTGGCCTTAGCTTTCCTGACTGACTGCGTGTATTGGTTCCTGACTTCCCTGAACAGTTGCATATCACGGGGCTATTCGATGCTATTGCAGTCCGCCACAGGATGTTTTTGTGCTGGTCGAGGGCAGTCAGGGTCTGGGTGAACCAAGGGCTGTATCTGTTCTTGGTTCTGCATTTTTGAACGGAGCATGCTTATCTAAAATGGTGAGGAAGTTACTTTTAAAGAATGACCAGGCATCACTCAACTGACGGGATGAGGTCAATGTCCTTCCAGGATACACGGAGCCAGGTCGATTAGGGAGAGGCCTGCTCACAGAAGTGTTTTAGGGAGCGTTTGACAGTGATGAGGGGTGGTCGTTTGACTGCGGCTCCGTGGCGGATACAGGCGATGAGGCAGTGATCGCTGAGATCCTGGTTGAAGACTCTATCAACTGAGCCAGACATTTGAGTCATTGAGCAGACTCTCTTATCCAGAGTCACTACAGTAGGGAGTCATTTAGCAGACTCTCTTATCCAGAGTCACTACAGTAGGGAGTCATTTAGCAGACTCTCTTATCCAGAGTCACTACAGTAGGGAGTCATTTAGCAGACTCTCTTATCCAGAGTCACTACAGTAGGGAGTCATTTAGCAGACTCTCTTATCCAGAGTCACTACAGTAGGGAGTCATTTAGCAGACTCTCTTATCCAGAGTCACTACAGTAGGGAGTCATTTAGCAGACTCTCTTATCCAGAGTCACTACAGTAGGGAGTCATTTAGCAGACTCTCTTATCCAGAGTCACTACAGTAGGGAGTCATTTAGCAGACTCTCTTATCCAGAGTCACTACAGTAGGGAGTCATTTAGCAGACTCTCTTATCCAGAGTCACTACAGTAGGGAGTCATTTAGCAGACTCTCTTATCCAGAGTCACTACAGTAGGAGTCATTTAGCAGACTCTCTTATCCAGAGTCACTACAGTAGGGAGTCACTTAGCAGACTCTTATCCAGAGTCACTACAGTAGGGAGTCATTTAGCAGACTCTCTTATCCAGAGTCACTACAGTTAGTGGCTAGGTGGGACAACCACATCTCAGTCATAGTCAGTACATTTCTCCTTAATAAAGTAGCAATCAGTAAAGTCAGAGCTAGTAGGGAAAGACCAGTTGTAGAGAAGGCAGCAGGGGGTTTCTGTAGAGAAAGACCAGTTGTAGAGTAGAGAAGGCAGCAGGGGGTTTCTGTAGAGAAAGACCAGTTGTAGAGAAGGCAGCAGGGGGTTTCTGTAGAGAAAGACCAGTTGTAGAGAAGGCAGCAGGGGGTTTCTGTAGAGAAAGACCAGTTGTAGAGAAGGCAGCAGGGGGTTTCTGTAGAGAAAGACCAGTTGTAGAGAAGGCAGCAGGGGGTTTCTGTAGGGAAAGACCAGTTGTAGAGAAGGCAGCAGGGGGTTTCTGTAGAGAAAGACCAGTTGTAGAGTAGAGAAGGCAGCAGGGGGTTTCTGTAGAGAAAGACCAGTTGTAGAGTAAAGAAGGCAGCAGGGGGTTTCTGTAGGGGAAAGACCAGTTGTAGAGAAGGCAGCAGGGGTTTCTGTAGAGAAAGACCAGTTGTAGAGAAGGCAGCAGGGGTTTCTGTAGAGAAAGACCAGTTGTAAGAGTAGAGAAGGCAGCAGGGGGTTTCTGTAGAGAAAGACAAGTTGTAGAGTAGAGAAGGCAGCAGGGGTTTCTGTAGAGAAAGACAAGTTGTAGAGTAGAGAAGGCAGCAGGGGTTTCTGTAGAGAAAGACCAGTTGTAGAGAAAGACCAGTTGTAGAGAAAGACCAGTTGTAGAGAAGGCAACAGGGGTTTGCAGGGAAAGACCAGTTGTAGAGAAGGCAGCAGGGGTTTCTGTAGAGAAAGATCTGTAGTTGTAGAGAAGGCAGCAGGGGTTTCTGTAGGGAAAGACCAGTTGTAGAGAAGGCAGCAGGGGGGTTTCTGTAGAGAAAGACCAGTTGTAGAGAAGGCAGCAGGGGGTTTCTGTAGAGAAAGACCAGCTGTAGAGAAGGGGCAGCAGGGGTTTCTGTAGAGAAAGACCAGTTGTAGAGAAGGCAGCAGGGGTTTCTGTAGAGAAAGTCCAGTTGTAGAGAAGGCAGCAGGGGTTTCTGTAGAGAAAGACCGGCTGTAGAGAAGGCAGGGATTTCTGTAGGGAAAGACCGGTTGTAGAGAAGGCAGCAGGGGGTTTCTGTAGGGAAAGACCAGTTGTAGAGTAAAGAAGGCAGCAGGGGGTTTCTGTAGGGAAAGACCAGTTGTAGAGAAGGCAGCAGGGGGTTTCTGTGAGAGAAAGACCAGTTGTAGAGAAGGCAGCAGGGGTTTCTGTAGAGAAAGTCCTATTGTGGAGAAGGCAGCAAGGGTTTCTGTAGGGAAAGACCTTCAGCATTTCTCCCCTTATGGGATTACCAGTTAGAGAAGGCAGATGTTTCTATCCAGTTGTAGAGAAGGCAGCAGGGGTTTCTGTAGAGAAAGACCAGTTGTAGAGACACCCCAGCTGAGAAAGGCAGCAAGGGTTTCTGTAGGAAAGTCTATCTGTAGAGAAAGTCCAGTGTAGAGAAGGCCCGTTCTATATGTTTTCTGATGTATCCAGGTGTTTTTGTTGTTGCTGTACTGGTGACTTCTTCCATTCTCCCCTTATGGGATTATTTACGCTCATCTACTGTAGGACACCCCAGATGAGAAGCAGCTGGACCCAGTGTGGCCACGTCCATGGTTACACAACTGGGGAAGCCACCGGGACAGGCTGGAGACAGGCTGGACCGGGACAGAGACAGGCTGGACCGGGACAGAGACAGGCTGGACCGGGACAGAGACAGGCTGGACCGGGACAGAGACAGGCTGGACCCGGGACCAGGAGGAGGAGAGGAGCAGGGCTGAGCAGGAGTGCCCTATGTGGCTCAGCCACTGGGCCGTACGTTCCCCTCTGGTTGGGCTGCGAGGCAAGCTTCTATCTGGACACGGCTCCGCCCACCCACGCCTTCTCACCGTGTGGTCACGTGTGTTCCGAGAAGCCGGCTGTGTTCTGGAGTCAGATCCCGCTGCCGCACGGAACACACACCTTCCACGCTCCTGTCCCTTCCTGCGCCCAGCAACTGAGTGGCGAGCAGGGGATACGTTAGACTCATCCCAGGGCCCTCTTTGACTAGGGGGACTATTTGTCCTTGGTCGGAACTACTTTCCATTTTGGTCGCAAAGGAACGACGCTTAGAACCTCCAACTGCCTGGGATTTTGGGGGCGGGGGGGATTTCTGGAATGTTTCTCTCCGTTTCTGTTTGTCTCTCTGTGCTTTTAAGTGACCTTTTCTATTTTTGATTTTTATTGGGAATGAAAACAAAGATTTCTATATTTTCATGTGAAACAAGAAGAGAAAGAAACCAACACTACTGGGTGATATCATTTAGTTTTCTGAAAGAACTGTAAACTGTATTTATCTATTATACTAACATATGACCACACATGGGTTTATTCTCCTTTACTGTTGCAATATCCATCTTTAAGACTTCAAGTCCTTTATTTCTGCCCAGACTTCATAGTAACTCAACCAGAAAATGAAGATAAGGCTACATTAGTTATCCTCCTTTACTCTACTTGGTCAATGTGCTTCACTTCAATACTCTTTTTAACATTTTTATTGTGCTATTAGCCTATAATAATCGCAGATCTCAAGTTCAAGGGTCGTATTCAGTCGAAGCTGAACGGAAGTAAACAGGAAGGGACATACCTCCATTGGTCTAATGAGAAACGTTTGTTTTTCCGTTGCAAAACGTTTTGCTACGGTATGCAGTAATGAGTACGACCAAGGTGTGTTTTGGAGGGTTCAGTTTTGTGTATAGTGGTATCGTCGTGCCCCCCCAACCCCCCCATCACCATGGATCTATTGAGTATCCATGACAACGTCCTGTCATATTGAAACCTCTGTGTTGTCTGTCTGATGGGAGTTCTGGCTGTGTGTAAGGGGGTGAAGTTTCCCCTAAGTACAGATCCAGGATCAGCTTCCCCTCCCCCAATCCTAACCTTAACCATTAGTGGGGAAAATGTGAAACTGACTTAAGATCAGCATCTAGGGCAACTCCACCCAACACCGTGTTATAACTGTTCATTTTTTTCCCACAAGGCATTGCCATGACCTTTCACAGTTGAAGCAATAGATTTTGGATGCAGACTGGGGTTTGTAGTCCCGTGGTGAGTATGTCAGACAGCCTTTTCTGACGGTCTTCTCCCTTCAAAGCACAGGGTAAACCAACAAGCCCAAACTGATGTGATGTAGTCCGTTGGAGAGGTGTGTGAGCAAATTGTAGTGGTTCCGCATGCGTGAGTTAGAGCCTCTGTGTATGTTCTGAAATACTCTGCTCTGATTGGTTCGGGATAGATTGACAGCTATGTGATTGCTGTCTGTAGTTTTGATTGAGTGTTGAACACACACACACTGTTGCCTGTGTAAAGACAGACGGGGTCATGTTGAATGTCATTCTCTTCTTGAGTATCTAGACGTCACGATAATTCTGAATGAAACAGTATTTATAGGGACAAAATACCTCAGTGTAAAGTAGTCCTGAACTTCAACCTTCAGGATTTAGTGGTGTAGGGGGGGCATTACATAGTATTTGTCTATGGATGGTATTTGATCATGTTTTCACTGTATGGGTGTGTATTTAGTGTACAGTGTGTACAGTATGAGTGTGTATTTAGTGTACAGTGTGTACAGTATGGGTGTGTATTTAGTGTACAGTGTGTACAGTATGGGTGTGTGTGTTGTATTGTATACAGAGGTATCTCCACTGCGCTCTGAATCTGAATGATACTCACCTCAGGGAGAACACACACACCTCTGTCTGCCGTATAGACACACCACACACACATACACACACACCCCTGTCTGATCTATAGACACACACACACACCTCTGTCTGCTGTATAGACACACCACACACACACACCTCTGTCTGCCGTATAGACACACCACACACACACACCTCTGTCTGCTGTATAGACACACCACCCACACACACACACACACACCCTGTCTGATCTATAGACACACACACCTGTCTGTCCCATAGATACACACACACACACACACACACCCTTGTCTGATCTATAGACACACACACACACCTCTGTCTGCTGTATAGACACAACACAACACACACACACCCCCTGTCTGATCACACACACCACCTCTGTCCCATAGATACACACACACCTGTCTGTCCCATAGATACACACACACACACTCACACCCTTGTCTGATGTGTAGACACACACACACACCACTGTCACATAGACACAACACACACACACACACACACCCCACTGATCACACACACACCTGTCTGTCCCATAGATACACACACACACCTCTGTCTGCTGTATAGACACACCACACACACACACACACCCTGTCTGCTGTATAGACACACACACACACCTGTCTGTCCCATAGATACACACACACACCTCTGTCTGCCATATAGACATTCAAACAGACACTCCTCTGTCTACCCATAGACGCCCTAACAGACACTCCTCTGTCTGGCCCATAGACGTCCTAACAGACACCTCTGCCTGGCCCATAGATGTCCTAAGACACTCCTCTGTCTGGCCCATAGACGTCCTAACAGACACTTCCTCTGTCTGGCCCGTAGACGTCCTTACAGACACTCTCTGTCTGGCCCATAGACGTCCTAACAGACACTCTCTCCTTGCAACAGACTTCAGAGGATACCTCATCGGTAGTTAAAGGTGTCTGTCTTGTCTTCTACAGCCCACTGTCCACAGCCTCATGTTTATACTCTGTAGGTACGCAACACAAGCCGAGCCAAATGGCTGTTAGGGTTTATTGTGTAGCAAAAATATGCAAAACGTGTTCAGCCCTGCAATTTGTAAATACAGGATCACCATGTTGTGTTGTGTTGGGTATAATACTCTTAACATTTTTAAAATGATTTTAATCATTTAGTCAATAGATTCTTGCTACGTAAAGCTTAACTTTCTGAACATTCGAGACGTGTAGTCCGCTTGTCATTCAATTTCCTTGCATTAGCGTAGCCTTTCTGTAGCCTGTCAACTATGTGTCTGTCTATCCCTGTTCTCTCCTCTCTGCACAGACCATACAAAGCGCTCCACACCGCGTGAGCGCGACCACCTAACCTGGTGGTCCCAGCGCGTACGACCCACGTGGAGTTCCAGGTCTCTGGTAGCCTCTGGAACTGCCAATCTGCGGCCAACAAGGCAGAGTTCATCTCAGCCTATGCCTCCCTCCAGTCCCTTGACTTCTTGGCACTGACGGAGGCATGGATCACCACAGATAACACTGCTACTCCTACTGCTCTCTCCTCGTCCGCCCACGTGTTCTCGCACACCCGAGAGCTTCTGGTCAGCGGGGTGGTGGCATCCTCATCTCCCCAAGTGGTCTTTCTCTCTTTCTCCCCTTACCCATCTGTCTATTGCCTCCTTTGAATTCATGCTGTCACAGTTACCAGCCCTTTCAAGCTTAACATCCTTATCATTTATCGCCCTCCAGGTTCCCTCGGAGAGTTCATCAATGAGCTTGATGCCTTGATAAGCTCCTTTCCTGAGGGACGGCTCACCTCTCACAGTTCTGGGCGACTTTAACCTCCCCCACGTCTACCTTTGACTCATTCCTCTCTCCTTCTTTCCACTCCTCTCCTCTTTTGACCTCACCCTCTCACCTTCCCCCCTACTCACAAGGCAGGCAATACGCTTGACCTCATCTTTACTAGATGCTGTTCTTCCACCTAACCTCATTGCAACTCCCTCCAAGTCTCCGACCACTACCTTGTATCCTTTTCCCCTCTCGCTCTCATCCTTGCTTCCCACACTGCCCCTACTCGGATGGTATCGCGCCGTCCCAACCTTCGCTCTCTCTCCCCCCGCTTCTCTCTCCTCTTCCATCCTATCTTCTCTTCCCTCTGCTCAAACTTTCTCCAACCTATCTCCTGATTCTGCCTCCTCAACCCTCCTCTCCTCCCTTACTGCATCCTTTGACTCCCTATGTCCCCTATCCTCCAGGCCGGCTCGGTCCTCCCCTCCCCGCTCCGTGGCTCGGCGACTCATTGCGAGCTCACAGAACAGGGCTCCGGGCAGCCGGCGGAAATGGAGGAAACTCGCCTCCCTGCGGACCTGGCATCCTTTCACTCCCTCCTCTCTACATTTTCCTCCTCTGTCTCTGCTGCTAAAGCCACTTTCTACCACTCTAAATTCCAAGCATCTGCCTCTAACCTAGGAAGCTCTTTGCCACCTTCTCCTCCCTCCTGAATCCTCCCCCCTCCCTCCTCCCTCTCTGCAGATGACTTCGTCAACCATTTTGAAAAGAAGGTCGATGACATCCGATCCTCGTTTGCTAAGTCAAACGACACTGCTGGTTCTGCCCACACTGCCCTACCCTATGCTCTGACCTCTTTCTCCCCTCTCTCTCCAGATGAAATCTCGCGTCTTGTGACGGCCGGCCGCCCAACAACCTGCCCGCTTGACCCTATCCCTCCTCTCTTCTCCAGACCATTTCCGGAGACCTTCTCCCTTACCTCACCTCGCTCATCAACTCATCCCTGACCGCTGGCTACGTCCCTCCCGTCTTCAAGAGCGAGAGTTGCACCCCTTCTGAAAAAACCTACACTCGATCCCTCCGATGTCAACAACTACAGACCAGTATCCTTCTCTCTTTTCTCTCCAAAACTCTTGAGCGTGCCGTCCTTGGCCAGCTCTACCGCTATCTCTCAGAATGACCTTCTTGATCCAAATCAGTCAGGTTTCAAGACTAGTCATTCAACTGAGACTAACTCTTCTCTGTATCACGGAGGCGCTCCGCACTGCTAAAGCTAACTCTCTCTCCTCTGCTCTCATCCTTCTAGACCTATCGGCTGCCTTCGATACTGTGAACCATCAGATCCTCCTCTCCACCCTCTCCGAGTTGGGCATCTCCGGCGCGGCCCACGCTTGGATTGCGTCCTACCTGACAGGTCGCTCCTACCAGGTGTGGCGAGAATCTGTCTCCTCACCACGCGCTCTCACCACTGGTGTCCCCCAGGGCTCTGTTCTAGGCCCTCTCTTATTTCTCGCTATACACCAAGTCACTTGGCTCTGTCATAACCTCACATGGTCTCTCCTATCATTGCTATGCAGACAACACACAATTAATCTTCTCCTTTCCCCCTTCTGATGACCAGGTGGCGAATCGCATCTCTGCATGTCTGGCAGACATATCAGTGTGGATGACGGATCCACCACCTCAAGCTGAACCTCAGCAAGACGGAGCTCCTCTTCCTCCCGGGAAGGACTGCCCGTTCCATGATCTCGCCATCACGGTTGACAACTCCATTGTGTCCTCCTCCCCAGAGCGCTAAGAACCTTGGCGTGATCCTGGACAACACCCTGACGTTCTCAACTAACATCAAGGCGGTGTCCCGTTCCTGTAGGTTCATGCTCTACAACATCCGCAGAGTACGACCCTGCCTCACACAGGAAGCGGCGCAGGTCCCTAATCCAGGCACTTGTCATCTCCCGTCTTGATTACTGCAACTCGCTGTTGGCTGGGCTCCCTGCCTGTGCCATTAAACCCACAACTCATCCAGACGCCGCAGCCCGTCTGGTGTTCAACCTTCCCAAGTTCTCTCCGTCACCCCGCTCCTCCGCTCTCTCCACTGGCTTCCAGTTAGGCTCGCATCCGCTACAAGACCATGGTGCTCGCCTACGGGCTGTGAGGGAGACGGCACCTCAGTACCTCAGGCTCTGATCAGGCCCTACACCCAAACAAGGGCACTGCGTTCATCCACCTCTGGCCTGCTCGCCTCCCTACCACTGAGGAAGTACAGTTCCGCTCAGCCCAGTCAAAACTGTTCGCTGCTCTGGCCCCCAATGGTGGAACAAACTCCCTCACGACGCCAGGACAGCGAGTCAATCACCACCTTCCGGAGACACCTGAAACCCCACCTCTTCAAGGAATACCTAGGATAGGGTAAGTAAGGGTAAGTAATCCTTCTCACCCTCACCCCCAACAAGAT
>NW_026289065.1:0-749 GCF_023373465.1 Oncorhynchus keta | reverse complement strand
CACACACACACACACACACACACACACACACACACACACACACACACACACACACACACACACACACACACACACACACACACACACACACACACACACACACACACACACACACACACACACACACACACTTTTGTATTGCTGTCCTTATGGGGACTAAATGATGATTCCCATCCAAAATCCTATTTTCCCTAATCCTAAAACTACCTAAACCTGCAGCTGGCCACGACCGGGAGGTCCGTGGGGTGACACACTATCGGCCTAGCGTCGACTGGTTTGGTAAGGGTTTGACCGGTAGGGATATCCTTGTCTCATTGCGCACCAGCGACCCCTGTGGCGGTCCGGGAGCAGTGCACGCTAACCAAGGTTGCCGGGAGCAGTGCACGCTAACCAAGGTTGCCGGGAGCACTGTGTTTCCACATTGGTGCGGCTGGCTTCCGGGTTGGAGACACGCTGTGTTAAGAAGCAGTGCGGCTTGGTTGGGTTTTGTATCGGAGGACGCATGACTTTCAACCTTCGTCTCTTTCGAGCCCGTACGGGAGTTGTAGCGATGAGACAAGATAGTAGCGACTAACAATTGGATACCACGAAATTGGGGAGAAAAAAACAAAAAAACTATACCTAAACCTAACCCCTAATCCTAAATCTATACCTAAACCTAACCCCTAATCCTAAATCTATACCTAAACCTAACCCCTAATCCTAAATCTATACCTGGAAACCTGGCCCCTGATCCTAGATCTGTACCT
>NW_026289064.1:0-3078 GCF_023373465.1 Oncorhynchus keta | reverse complement strand
AGGTCCGGGCAGAGGAGAAGTAGAGGTGGGATGGAGGTGCAGGTCTGGGCAGAGTGACAGCTAGAGGTGGGATGGAGGTGCAGGTCTGGGCAGATTAGAAGTAGAGGTGGGATGGAGGTGCAGGTCTGGGCAGATTAGAAGTAGAGGTGGGATGGAGTGCAGGTCTGGGCAGATTAGAAGTAGAGGTGGGATGGAGGTGCAGGTCTGGGCAGAGGAGAAGTAGAGGTGGGATGGAGGTGCAGGTCTGGGCAGATTAGAAGTAGAGGTGGGATGGAGGTGCAGGTCTGGGCAGAGGAGAAGTAGAGGTGGGATGGAGGTGCAGGTCTGGGCAGATTAGAAGTAGAGGTGGGATGGAGGTGCAGGTCTGGGCAGAGTAGAAGTAGAGGTGGATGGAGGTGCAGGTCTGGGCAGATGAGAAGTGAGAGGTGGATGGAGTACAGGTCTGGGCAGATTAGAATAGAGGTGGGATGGAGGTGCAGGTCCGGGCAGATTAGAAGTAGAGGTGGGATGGAGGTGCAGGTCTGGGCAGATTAGAAGTAGAGGTGGGATGGAGGTGCAGGTCTGGGCAGATTAGAAGCAGAGGTGGGATGGAGGTGCAGGTCTGGGCAGATTAGAAGCAGAGGTGGGATGGAGGTGCAGGTCTGGGCAGAGGAGAAGTAGAGGTGGGATGGAGGTGCAGGTCTGGGCAGATTGAGAAGTAGAGGTGGGATGGAGGTGCAGGTCTGGGCAGATTAGAAGTAGAGGTGGGATGGAGGTGCAGGTCTGGGCAGATTAGAAGTAGAGGTGGGATGGAGGTGCAGGTCTGGGCAGATTAGAAGTAGAGGTGGGATGGAGGTGCAGGTCTGGGCAGATTAGAAGTAGAGGTGGGATGGAGGTGCAGGTCTGGGCAGATGAGAAGTAGAGGTGGGATGGAGGTGCAGGTCTGGGCAGATGAGAAGTAGAGGTGGGATGGAGGTGCAGGTCTGGGCAGATTAGAAGTAGAGGTGGGATGGAGGTGCAGGTCTGGGCAGATTAGAAGTAGAGGTGGGATGGAGGTGCAGGTCTGGGCAGATTAGAAGTAGAGGTGGGATGGAGGTGCAGGTCTGGGCAGATTAGAAGTAGAGGTGGGATGGAGGTGCAGGTCTGGGCAGAGTAGAAGTAGAGGTGGGATGGAGGTGCAGGTCTGGGCAGAGTAGAAGTAGAGGTGGGATGGAGGTGCAGGTCTGGGCAGATTAGAAGTAGAGGTGGGATGGAGGTGCAGGTCTGGGCAGATTAGAAGTAGAGGTGGGATGGAGGTGCAGGTCTGGGCAGATTAGAAGTAGAGGTGGGATGGAGGTGCAGGTCTGGGCAGATTAGAAGTAGAGGTGGGATGGAGGTGCAGGTCTGGGCAGATTAGAAGTAGAGGTGGGATGGAGGTGCAGGTCTGGGCAGATTAGAAGTAGAGGTGGGATGGAGGTGCAGGTCTGGGCAGATTAGAAGTAGAGGTGGGATGGAGGTGCAGGTCTGGGCAGATGAGAAGTAGAGGTGGGATGGAGGTGCAGGTCTGGGCAGAGGAGAAGTAGAGGTGGGATGGAGGTGCAGGTCTGGGCAGATTAGAAGTAGAGTGGGATGGAGTGCAGGTCTGGGCAGATTAGAAGTAGAGGTGGGATGGAGGTGCAGGTCTGGGCAGATGAGAAGTAGAGGTGGGATGGAGGTGCAGGTCTGGGCAGATGAGAAGTAGAGGTGGGATGGAGGTGCAGGTCTGGGCAGATTAGAAGTAGAGGTGGGATGGAGGTGCAGGTCTGGGCAGATTAGAAGTAGAGGTGGGATGGAGGTGCAGGTCTGGGCAGAGGAGAAGTAGAGGTGGGATGGAGGTGCAGGTCTGGGCAGATTAGAAGTAGAGGTGGGATGGAGGTGCAGGTCTGGGCAGAGGAGAAGTAGAGGTGGGATGGAGGTGCAGGTCTGGGCAGATTAGAAGTAGAGGTGGGATGGAGGTGCAGGTCTGGGCAGATTAGAAGTAGAGGTGGGATGGAGGTGCAGGTCTGGGCAGATGGAGAAGTAGAGGTGGGATGGAGGTGCAGGTCTGGGCAGATTAGAAGTAGAGGTGGGATGGAGGTGCAGGTCTGGGCAGATGAGAAGTAGAGGTGGGATGGAGGTGCAGGTCTGGGCAGATTAGAAGTAGAGGTGGGATGGAGGTGCAGGTCTGGGCAGATTAGAAGTAGAGGTGGGATGGAGGTGCAGGTCTGGGCAGATTAGAAGTAGAGGTGGGATGGAGGTGCAGGTCTGGGCAGATTAGAAGTAGAGTGGGATGGAGGTGCAGGTCGGGCAGATTAAAGTAGAGGTGGGATGGATGCAGGTCTGGGCAGATGAAGCAGAGGTGGGATGGAGGTGCAGGTCTGGGCAGAGGAGAAGTAGAGGTGGATGGAGGTGCAGGTCTGGGCAGATTAGAAGTAGAGGTGGGATGGAGGTGCAGGTCTGGGCAGATTAGAAGTAGAGGTGGGATGGAGGTGCAGGTCTGGGCAGAGGAGAAGTAGAGGTGGGATGGAGGTGCAGGTCTGGGCAGATTAGAAGTAGAGGTGGGATGGAGGTGCAGGTCTGGGCAGATTAGAAGTAGAGGTGGGATGGAGGTGCAGGTCTGGGCAGAGGAGAAGTAGAGGTGGGATGGAGGTGCAGGTCTGGGCAGAGGAGAAGTAGAGGTGGGATGGAGGTGCAGGTCTGGGCAGATTAGAAGTAGAGGTGGGATGGAGGTGCAGGTCTGGGCAGATTAGAAGTAGAGGTGGGATGGAGGTGCAGGTCTGGGCAGGTGGAGAAGCAGAGGTGGGATGGAGGTGCAGGTCTGGGCAGAGGGAGAAGCAGAGGGGATGGAGGCAGGTCCGGGCAGATGAAGCAGAGTGGACGGAGTGCAGTCTGGGCGAGATTAGAAGCAGAGGTGGGATGGAGGCAGGCTGGGCAGAGAAGTAGATGGGATGGAGGCGCAGGTCGGGCAGAGGAGAAGTAGAGGTGGGATGGAGGTGCAGGTCTGGGCAGATTAGAAGTAGAGGTGGGATGGAGGCAGGTCTGGGCAGAGGAGAAGTAGAGGTGGGATGGAGGTGCAGGTCTGGGCAGATTAGAAGTAGAGGT
>NW_026289063.1:0-2780 GCF_023373465.1 Oncorhynchus keta | reverse complement strand
GTACTGTATTGGAACATGAGGTACTGTATTGGGAACATGAGTTGCTGTATTGGGAACATGAGGTACTGTATTGGGAACATGAGTTACTGTATTGGGAACATGAGGTACTGTATTGGGAACATGAGGTACTGTATTGGGAACATGAGGTACTGTATTGGGAACATGAGGTACTGTATTGGGAACATGAGGTACTGTATTGGGAACATGAGGTACTGTATTGGGAACATGAGGTACTGTATTAGGGAACATGAGGTACTGTATTGGGAACATGAGGTACTGTATTGGGAACATGAGTTACTGTATTGGGAACATGAGGTACTGTATTGGGAACATGAGGTACTGTATTGGGAACATGAGGTACTGTATTGGGAACATGAGGTACTGTATTGGGAACATGAGGTACTGTATTGGGAACATGAGGTACTGTATTGGGAACATGAGGTACTGTATTGGGAACATGAGGTACTGTATTGGGAACATGAGGTACTGTATTGGGAACATGAGGTACTGTATTGGGAACATGAGGTACTGTATTGGGAACATGAGGTACTGTATTGGGAACATGAGTTACTGTATTGGGAACATTGAGGTACTGTATTGGGAACATGAGGTACTGTATTGGGAACATGAGGTACTGTATTGGGAACATGAGTTACTGTATTGGGAACATGAGGTACTGTATTGGGAACATGAGGTACTGTATTGGGAACATGAGGTACTGTATTGGGAACATGAGGTACTGTATTGGGAACATGAGGTACTGTATTGGGAACATGAGGTACTGTATTGGGAACATGAGGTACTGTATTGGGAACATGAGGTACTGTATTGGGAACATGAGGTACTGTATTGGGAACATGAGGTACTGTATTGGGAACATGAGGTACTGTATTAGGAACATGAGGTACTGTATTGGGAACATGAGGTACTGTATTGGGAACATGAGGTACTGTATTGGGAACATGAGGTACTGTATTGGGAACATGAGGTACTGTATTGGGAACATGAGGTACTGTATTGGGAACATGAGGTACTGTATTGGGAACATGAGCACTGTATTGGGAACATGAGGTACTGTATTGGGAACATGAGGTACTGTATTGGGAACATGAGGTACTGTATTGGGAACATGAGTTACTGTATTGGGAACATGAGGTACTGTATTGGGAACATGAGGTACTGTATTGGGAACATGAGGTACTGTATTGGGAACATGAGGTAGAGTATTGGGAACATTAGGTACTGTATTGGGAACATTAGGTACTGTATTGGGAACATGAGTTACTGTATTGGGAACATGAGGTACTGTATTGGGAACATGAGTTACTGTATTGGGAACATGAGGTATTGTATTGGGAACATGAGGTACTGTATTGGGAACATGAGGTACTGTATTGGGAACATGAGGTTACTGTATTGGGAACATGAGGTACTGTATTGGGAACATGAGGTACTGTGTTGGGAACATGAGTTACTGTATTGGGAACATGAGGTATTGTATTGGGAACATGAGTTACTGTATTGGGAACATGAGGTACTGTATTGGGAACATGAGAACTGTATGTGGGAACATGAGGTATTGTGTTGGGAACATGAGTTACTGTATTGGGAACATGAGGTACTGTATTGGGAACATGAGGTACTGTATTGGGAACATGAGTTACTGTATTGGGAACATTGAGGTACTGTATTGGGAACATGAGTTACTGTATTGGGAACATGAGGTACTGTATTGGGAACATGAGTTACTGTATTGGGAACATGAGGTACTGTATTGGGAACATGAGTTACTGTATTGGGAACATTAGGTACTGTATTGGGAACATGAGTTACTGTATTAGGAACATGAGGTACTGTATTGGGAACATGAGTTACTGTATTGGGAACATTAGGTACTGTATTGGGAACATTAGGTACTGTATTGGGAACATGAGGTATTGTATTGGGAACATGAGTTACTGTATTGGGAACATGAGGTACTGTATTGGGAACATGAGGTACTGTATTGGGAACATGAGGTACTGTATTGGGAACATGAGGTATTGTATTGGGAACATGAGGTACTGTATTGGGAACATGAGGTACTGTATTGGGAACATGAGGTACTGTATTGGGAACATGAGGTACTGTATTGGGAACATGAGGTACTGTATTGGGAACATGAGGTACTGTATTGGGAACATGAGGGTACTGTATTAGGAACATGAGGTACTGTATTGGGAACATGAGTTACTGTATTAGGAACATGAGGTACTGTATTAGGAACGTTATGGGTACTGTACTGTTGGGAACATGAGGGTACTGTATTAGGAACATGAGGTACAGTATTGGAACATTAGGTACATATTAGGAACATTAAGGTAGCCAGTATTGGAACATGAGTTACTGTATTAGGAACATGAGGTACTGTATTAGGAACATGAGTTACTGTATTGGGAACATGAGGGTATTGTATGTAGGGAACATGAGGTGCTGTATTGGGAACATGAGAGTACATGAGGTACTGTATTGGGAACATGAGTTACTGTATTGGGAACATTAGGTACTGTATTGGGAACATGAGTTACTGTATTGGGAACATGAGGTACTGTATTGGGAACATGAGTTACTGTATTGGGAACATGAGGTATTGTATTGGGAACATGAGGTACTGTATTGGGAACATGAGGTACTGTATTGGGAACATGAGGTACTGTATTGGGAACATGAGGTACTGTATTGGGAACATGAGGTATTGTATTGGGAACATGAGGTACTGTATTGGGAACATGAGTTACTGT
>NW_026289062.1:0-4890 GCF_023373465.1 Oncorhynchus keta | reverse complement strand
GGCTCCCACGCTGAGGTCTGTCCAACGCTGGTCAGACCAAGCTGACTCTACACTCCAAGACTGCTTCCATCACGTGGACTGGGACATGTTTCGTATTGCGTCAGATGGGGAATATTGACGAATACGCTGATTCGTGTGCGAGTTCATTAGAACGTGCAAGGGCCGAAGATGTCGTTCCCATAGCAACGATAAAAACATTCCCTAACCAGAAACCGTGGATTGATGGCAGCATTCGCGTGAAACTGAAAGCGCGAACCACTGCTTTTAATCAGGGCAGGTGTCTGGCAACATGACTGAATACAAACAGTGCAGCTATTCCCTCCGCAAGGCTATTAAACAAGCTAAGCGTCAGTACAGAGACAAAGTGGAATCTCAATTCAACGGCTCAGACACAAGAGGCATGTGGCAGGGTCTACAGTCAATCACGGACTACAAGATGAAATCCAGCCCAGTCACGGACCAGGATGTCTTGCTCCCAGGCAGACTAAATAACTTTTTTGCCCGCTTTGAGGACAATACAGTGCCACTGACACGGCCTGCAACGGAAACATGCGGGTCTCTCCTTCACTGCAGCCGAGGTGAGTAAGACATTTAAACGTGTTAACCCTCGCAAGGCTGCAGGCCCAGACGGCATCCCCAGCCGCGCCTCAGAGCATGCGCAGACCAGCTGGCCGGTGTGTTTACGGACATATTCAATCAATCCCTATACCAGTCTGCTGTTCCCACATGCTTCAAGAGGGCCACCATTGTTCCTGTTCCCAAGAAAGCTAAGGTAACTGAGCTAAACGACTACCGCCCGTAGCACTCACTTCCGTCATCATGAAGTGCTTTGAGAGACTAGTCAAGGACCATATCACCTCCACCCTACCTGACACCCTAGACCCACTCCAATTTGCTTACCGCCCAAATAGGTCCACAGACGATGCAATCTCAACCACACTGCACACTGCCCTAACCCACCTGGACAAGAGGAATACCTATGTGAGAATGCTGTTCATCGACTACAGCTCGGCATTCAACACCATAGTACCCCTCCAAGCTCGTCATCAAGCTCGAGACCCTGGGTCTCGACCCCGCCCTGTGCAACTGGGTACTGGACTTCCTGACGGGCCGCCCCAGGTGGTGAGGGTAGGCAACAACATCTCCCTCCCCTGCTGATCCTCAACACGGGGCCCCACAAGGGTGCGTTCTGAGCCCTCTCCTGTACTCCCTGTTCACCCATGACTGCGTGGCCACGCACGCTCCAACTCAATCATCAAGTTTGCGGACGACACAACAGTGGTAGGCTTGATTACCAACAACGACGAGACGGCCTACAGGGAGGAGGTGAGGGCCCTCGGAGTGTGGTGTCAGGAAAATAACCTCACACTCAACGTCAACAAAACTAAGGAGATGATTGTGGACTTCAGGAAACAGCAGAGGGAACACCCCTATCCACATCGATGGAACAGTAGTGGGAGAGGGTAGCTAGTTTTAAGTTCCTCGGCATACACATCACAGACAAACTGAATTGGTCCACTCACACTGACAGCGTCGTGAAGAAGGCGCAGCAGCGCCTATTCAACCTCAGGAGGCTGAAGAAATTCGGCTTGTCACCAAAAGCACTCACAAACTTCTACAGATGCACAATCGAGAGCATCCTGGCGGGCTGTATCACCGCCTGGTACGGCAACTGCCCGCCTCAACCGTAAGGCTCTCCAGAGGGTAGTGAGGACTGCACAACGCATCACCGGGGGCAAACTACCTGCCCTCCAGGACACCTACACCACCCGTTGTTACAGGAAGGCCATAAAGATCATCAAGGACATCAACCACCGAACCACTGCCTGTTCACCCCGCTATCATCCAGAAGGCGAGGTACAGGTGCATCAAAGCTGGGACCGAGAGACTGAAACAGCTTCTATCTCAAGGCCATCAGACTGTTAAACAGCCACCACTAACAGTGTGAGTGGCTGCTGCCAACACACTGTCATTGACACTGACCCAACTCCAGCCATTTTAATAATGGGAATTGATGGGAATTATGTAAATATATCACTAGCCACTTTAAACAATGCTACCTTATATAATGTTACTTACCCTACATTATTCATCTCATATGCATATGTATATACTGTACTCTACATCATCGACTGCATCCTTATGTAACACATGTATCACTAGCCACTTTAACTATGCCACTTTGTTTACTTTGTCTACACACTCATCTCATATGTATATACTGTACTCGATACCATCTACTGTATGCTGCTCTGTACCATCACTCATTCATATATCCTTATGTACATATTCCTTATCCCCTTACACTGTGTATAAGACAGTAGTTTTGGAATTGTTAGTTAGATTACTTGTTGGTTATCACTGCATTGTCGGAACTAGAAGCACAAGCATTTTCGCTACACTCGCATTTAACATCTGCTAACCATGTGTATGTGACAAATAAAATTTGATTTGATTTGATTTGAGAGGCCTGTAATTTTTTCATCATAGGTACACTTCAACTATGACAGACAAAATGAGGGGGGAATCCAGAAATTAATCTTTAATTAATTTATTTGCAAATTATGGTGGAAAAGTTTTGTTATTGACCAAATACTTATTTATCTCAATACTTTGTTATATACCCTTTGTTGGCAATGACAGAGGTCAAACGTTTTCTGTAAGTATTCACACTGTTGCTGGTATTTTGGCCCATTCCTCCATGCAAATCTCCTCTAGAGCAGTGATGTTTTGGGGCTGTTGCTGGGCAACACGGACTTTCAACTCCCTCCAAAGATTTTCTATGGGGTTGAGATCTGGAGACTGGCGAGGCCACTCCAGGACATTTACATTTACATTTAAGTCATTTAGCAGACTCTCTTATCCAGAGCGACTTACAAATTGGTGCATTCACCTTATGACATCCAGTAGAACAGTCACTTTACAATAGTGCATCTAAGTCTTAAATGGGGGGGTGAGAAGGATTACTTATCCTATCCTAGGTATTCCTTAAAGAGGTGGGGTTTCAGGTGTCTCGGAAGGTGGTGATTGACTCCGCTGTCCTGGCGTCGTGAGGGAGTTTGTTCCACCATTGGGGGCCAGAGCAGCAAACAGTTTTGACTGGGCTGAGCGGGAACTGTACTTCCTCAGTGGTAGGGAGGCGAGCAGGCCAGAGGTGGATGAACGCAGTGCCCTTGTTTGGGTGTAGGGCCTGATCAGAGCCTGGAGGTACTGAGGTGCCGTTCCCCTCACAGCTCCGTAGGCAAGCACCATGGTCTTGTAGCGGATGCGAGCTTCAACTGGAAGCCAGGACCTTGAAATGCTTCTTACGAAGCCACTCCTTCGTTCCCCGGGCGGTGTGTTTGGGATCATTGTCATGCTGAAAGACCCAGCCACGTTTCATCTTCAATGCCCTTGCTGATGGAAGGAGGTTTTCACTCAAAAATCTCACGATACATGGCCCCATTCATTCTTTCCTTTACACGGATCAGTTGTCTTGGTCCCTTTGCAGAAAAACAGTCCCAAAGCATGATGTTTCCACCCCCATGCTTCACAGTAGGTATGGTGTTCTTTGGATGCAACTCAGCATTCAAGTTCAAACAGGTGCCATTAATACAGGTAACGAGTGGAGGACAGAGGAGCCTCTTAAAGAAGAAGTTACTGGTCTGTGAGAGCCAGAAATCTTGCTTGTTTGTAGGTGACCAAATACTTATTTTCCACCATAATTTGCAAATAAATTCATTAAAGTCCTACAATGTGATTTTATGTATTTTTTTTCTCTCATTTTGTCTGTCATAGTTGAAGTGTACCTATGATGAAAATTACAGGCCTCTCTCATATTTTTAAGTGGGAGAACTTGCACAATTGGTGGCTGACTAAATACTTTTTTGCCCCCACTGTATATACAATGTATATATAATAACATTTTGTTGTTACTGTTCTGAACCTATTGCCTGCAAGTCGTCGTGACATTTCCAAGACGTTGATCCGTTGATTGCGCCTGTTGGTCTATCATGTACAGAGCTCAAATCTTTTCCCAGTCTGCTCTGTAGGCTACTGAGATTGAGCACGCCCGGTATCCAAACATGCAAGGCTTGAGATGTGGTCACTGGATAACTGTGTGTAGCTAGCCCTAATTTAAATATCAACAGTACTCTCACAGCAGCACAACACTTGATAACATATTATTTACATCATTAATATTCCAGTCTGGTTGGCTGACAAGCGTGGCAGAAAGACGGAGAGGAGAGCCTGCATCAATAACCTAGCACCGACCCAACTCCATCCGGCAACAGCAACCCAACTCAGTCGACAACAGCAACACAGGAAGTCTAGACTCTAGCTAATCATTATAACCTAAAACCTTCCACACAAGCCACTAGCCAGCCAGCCAGCCATATAGAATAATATGAATATTTCTGAGTGGTTAGAGAGTGTTGTGCCAGTAACCGAAAGGTTGCTGGATCGAATCCCAAACTGACAAGGTAAAATCTACCGTTCTGCCCCTGAACAAGGCAGTTAACCCCCTCATCCCCAGTAGGCGTCATTCTATATAATAATTTTTTCTTAACTTGCCAAGCTAAATAAGGTTAAACAAATAAAAATAGATACAGTGCCTTGCCAGTATTATTTTGAACTGCGACCTTTTGCCATTTCAGGCTTCAAACATAAAGATATAAAACTGTATTTTTTTGTGAAGAATCAACAACAAGTGGGACACAATCATGAAGTGGAACGACATTTATTGGATATTTCAAACTTTTTAACAAATCACTGAACTTCTGGAGAGAGTTTGCTGCACTGAAAGTAAAGGGGCTGAATAATTTTGCACGCCCAATTTTTCAGTTTTTGATTTGTTAAAAAGTTTGAAATATCCAATAAATGTCGTTCCACTTCATGATTGTGTCCCAC
>NW_026289061.1:0-3825 GCF_023373465.1 Oncorhynchus keta | reverse complement strand
ACAGAGGAGGGGAGAGGGAGGGGAGATGGAGGGGGCTGAGGGGGAAGATGAACTGCTGTTCTCAACGAGCTTAACTGGTTAAAGAAAGGTGAAATAAAATAAATGGATGTGGTGGGTTAAAATGCCACTCATTGATGATGGCCTTTCTACTGTTCTGCACAAACTTCACTTCAAATAAAAGAGGAATGGTGAATATTTTTATACAACGGAGAGAAGTTGAATTCTATCTGATCTAATTTGTGACAGTATACAGACATCATGCTGACTTCAAGCACACCCCTCCTTCTCTCTGTCTCTCTCTATCTGAGCCTCTGGCAGAGCAGAGAGGTTGACTCCGTATCACATCCTCACGGAGAGCCACTTAGCTGGAATTTTTTCTCACTAAACCAATTGTCCTCATAGAGAGAACAATTAACACAAGCCACTGTCAAGGTCAGACCCTAAGCCATGCTTTTGATTCTGTTTCTGCCTCAGTAGTCTGAGGGGGATTTAGGGGATTTATTTAGTACTGTACAAAAACTATGATGACAGGCCCATGTCTGCATGTCCTGAATGTTAGCAGGGGAATTGGCATGTTTACAAAGTGTTATTGTTCCACAGCCACACCTGCAGGAGGAGTCCTGCAGGAGGAGTCCCAGCATCCATCAACAGTTGAGGGTGGTAGGCTACTGTACTGTACAATTTCTGCACAAAACAATGTGTTCAAGCATTATTTTATTTGCATGTGCATTCAGTATATTAAGGCAACAACAGTATTAAAAATAGCATCCAACCAGTTGCTTTCCCCTCCTTCTCCTCTTTCACTGTGATTCAATATTTTTTTATGTGATAAATCACATTACCCATTTAATGTGATTCATTGGTTTTTGCTCCTACTGCTAATAAGAATGTGGACATAAATGGAAAACATTTGTTTTCTGAAACTAGAACGTCTTTGAAATGGAACGCTCAGGACTGAAAACCAATTTCCCTTTGAGTATGTGAGAATCCCCCAAATAGCTGGGAAGTATCAGTTTCCCCTAGAGAATCACATGCTCCCTCATTCTGCTCCAGCTCTAAGCTCCTCTTTCTTTGATGTCTGATGATAGTTTGGACCACAGGGCTGGAAGGACCGTGTCCCTTATCTGTCCAATGGCAGATCAGTTGCTCAATCATGTCCATATCCTAGATTCTCTATAATTTTTTATTTTATTTTTTATTTCACCTTTATTTAACCAGGTAGGCTAGTTGAGAACAAGTTCTCATTTGCAACTGCGACCTGGCCAAGATAAAGCATAGCAGTGTGAACAGACAACACAGAGTTACACATGGAGTAAACAATTAGCAAGTCAATAACACAGTAGAAAAAAATGGGCAGTCTATATACAATGTGTGCAAAAGGCATGAGGAGGTAGGCGAATAATACAATTTTGCAGATTAACACTGGAGTGATAAATGATCAGATGGGCATGTACAGGTAGAGATATTGGTGTGCAAAAGAGCAGAAAAGTAAATAAATAAAAACAGTATAAAAACAGTATGGGAATGAGGTAGGTGAAAAAGGGTGAGCTATTTACCTATAGACTATGTACAGCTGCAGCGATCGGTTAGCTGCTCGGATAGCTGATGTTTGAAGTTGGTGAGGGAGATAAAAGTCTCCAACTTCAGCGATTTTTGCAATTCGTTCCAGTCACAGGCAGCAGAGTACTGGAACGAAAGGCGGCCAAATGAGGTGTTGGCTTTAGGGATGATCAGTGAGATACACCTGCTGGAGCGCGTGCTACGGATGGGTGTTGCCATCGTGACCAGTGAACTGAGATAAGGAGGAGCTTTACCTAGCATGGACTTGTAGATGACCTGGAGCCAGTGGGTCTGGCGACGAATATGTAGTGAGGGCCAGCCGACTAGAGCATACAAGTCGCAGTGGTGGGTGGTATAAGGTGCTTTAGTGACAAAACGGATGGCACTGTGATAGACTGCATCCAGTTTGCTGAGTAGAGTGTTGGAAGCCATTTTGTAGATGACATCGCCGAAGTCGAGGATCGGTAGGATAGTCAGTTTTACTAGGGTAAGCTTGGCAGCGTGAGTGAAGGAGGCTTTGTTGCGGAATAGAAAGCCGACTCTGGATTTGATTTTTGATTGGAGATGTTTGATGTGAGTCTGGAAGGAGAGTTTGCAGTCTAGCCAGACACCTAGGTACTTATAGATGTCCACATATTCAAGGTTGGAACCATCCAGTGTGGTGATGCTAGTCGGGCATGCGGGTGCAGGCAGCGATCGGTTGAAAAGCATGCATTTGGTTTTACTCGCGTTTAAGAGCAGTTGGAGGCCACGGAAGGAGTGCTGTATGGCATTGAAGCTCGTTTGGAGGTTTGATAGCACAGTGTCCAATGACGGGCCGAAAGTATATAGAATGGTGTCGTCTGCGTAGAGGTGGATCAGGGAATCGCCCGCAGCAAGAGCAACATCATTGATATATACAGAGAAAAGAGTCGGCCCGAGAATTGAACCCTGTGGCACCCCCATAGAGACTGCCAGAGGACCGGACAGCATGCCCTCTGATTTGACACACTGAACTAATTGGTGAACCAGGCAAGGCAGTCATCCGAAAAACCGAGGCTGTTGAGTCTGCCGATAAGAATTTGGTGATTGACAGAGTCGAAAGCCTTGGTGAGGTCGATGAAGACGGCTGCACAGTACTGTCTTTTATCGATGGCGGTTATGATATCATTTAGTACCTTGAGTGTGGCTGAGGTGCACCCGTGACCGGCTCGGAAACCAGATTGCACAGCGGAGAAGGTACGGTGGGATTCGAGATGGTCAGTGACCTGTTTGTTGACTTGGCTTTCGAAGACCTTAGATAGGCAGGGCAGGATGGATATAGGTCTATAGCAGTTTGGGTCCAGGGTGTCTCTCCAGGGTGACTGCGGCAGCTTTCCAATCCTTGGGGATCTCAGACGATATGAAAGAGAGGTTGAACAGGCTGGTAATAGGGGTTGCGACAATGGCGGCAGATAGTTTCAGAAATAGCGGGTCCAGATTGTCAAGCCCAGCTGATTTGTACGGGTCCAGGTTTTGCAGCTCTTTCAGAACATCTGCTATCTGGATTTGGGTAAAGGAGAACCTGGAGAGGCTTGGGTGAGGAACTACGGGGGGGGCGGAGCTGTCGGCCGAGGTTGGAGCAGCCAGGCGGAAGGCATGGCCAGCCGTTGAGAAGTGCTTATTGAAGTTTTCGATAATCATGGATTTATCGGTGGAGACCGTGTTTGCTAGCCTCAGTGCAGTGGGCAGCTGGGAGGAGGTGCTCTTGTTCTCCATGGACTTCACAGTGTCCCAGAACTTTTTGGAGCTGGAGCTACAGGATGCAAACTTCTGCCTGAAGAAGCTGGCCTTAGCTTTCCTGACTGACTGCGTGTATTGGTTCCTGACTTCCCTGAACAGTTGCATATCACGGGGGCTATTCGATGCTATTGCAGTCCGCCACAGGATGTTTTTGTGCTGGTCGAGGGCAGTCAGGTCTGGAGTGAACCAAGGGCTGTATCTGTTCTTGGTTCTGCATTTTTGAACGGAGCATGCTTATCTAAAATGGTGAGGAAGTTACTTTTAAAGAATGACCAGGCATCCTCAACTGACGGGATGAGGTCAATGTCCTTCCAGGATACACGGGCCAGGTCGATTAGAAAGGCCTGCTCACAGAAGTGTTTTAGGGAGCGTTTGACAGTGATGAGGGGTGGTCGTTTGACTGCGGCTCCGTGGCGGATACAGGCGATGAGGCAGTGATCGCTGAGATCCTGGTTGAAGACAGCGGAGGTATATTTGGAGGGCCAGTTGGTCAGGATGACGTCT
>NW_026289060.1:0-3788 GCF_023373465.1 Oncorhynchus keta | reverse complement strand
ATGTGGTGTAGAGGGTCCCTGGTTCAAGCCCAGGTTAGGCGAGGAGAGGGACGGAAGCAATACTGTTACAAAGTCTGATCCCATATCCTACACCTCCCCTTTGCATGCCTCTCCTGGGGAAACATTTAGAGGCTTCAGAAATACCTATGTTCTCTTTCATGCGCATAGTCTGTGCAACTTGAGACAGAGAATGGATTATAATCACTTACAATGTAAACTTACATTTAGTGGTGCTATCACACTTGCCAGTTAATTCAACTATTAGGGCGATGAACAGGTGTACACTGCAATAGCGTGTAATCTAGGGTTTCGATTAGCATACTATAATTTCTGCAGCCCTGAAAGGCAGGCATCAACATGCCCAAACGAGGCTGCCAGCGATTTATAGAAATCGCTTTCTATGGGTACCAACCTTTTTTCTACGACTACAAATCGCTTTCTATGCGTAATAACTTTTTCTATGTGTGAGAACTTTTCTACGGCGTTTTAACTGTCTTTTTCTTGTCATCAAATCCCTGCCAAAAGTCAGGTAGGTGACCTAAGTGCTTCCAAATATTTAATAAAGCTGTATACAAACATGGTCTCTTTTTTTTCTTTGAGTAATGCAGGTGTTTCAGACTAGCCCAGTGCTTTCTGTGGTGGTGGGGCAGCCAGCGGAAAATACGGAGCGTAGGGGTTGGTAATGTTCTCCAATTACGCCGTGATAGGCTCAGTGTTCTGTCACTCATGGGGACACTATGTCACTGCAAAATGTACGGGTAGAGCTAAAAACTTCAAGCCCTTTGGATGCTGCAATAGAGTTGCATTGGAAGTGCCTATCCAAGAAGGCTCAAGGTCATTGGACAGAAATAAAATGACGTCAAATCACATTATATCTACCGTAGCTTTAATTGGACTGATCATGTCAACATCGTACTTTCAGAATCTTAGCTAGCAAGCTAGCAGTCATCATCATGAATCAAGTCAACAATCTACTAGCAAATCCTTTTCCATCATTGTCATATGAAGATAAATTATGAAGAGAAATGATAGATAAAACACTGGTGCTCATCGGCCATAAATATTACGCAAGTTGGAAAATCGCAAATTCAACAATAAGTGGTTTGGAAGGAATCAGTGGCTAACTGCAAGCTCTGCAAAGCAATCACTAGCCTGCTATTCAGTGGATTGGGTGTGTGCTCCAAGTCTGGATTTAAGGGTCAACATTGGCCATTCAACATTGGCCATGCTTTCAATCCAGCATCACTTCAAGACAACTGGGAACTCTGAAACAAAACAAGCTCAGACTGGGAAAATACATTTTGAACGATCATCTATCTCAGAATTCCAGGTTGTAACCGGCCTCTTTCTAGAGCTCTTCAGTTTCCTGAAGATCACTGACATCATGATTGGACCTTGTTTTTTGTTGTGGAGTTCCCAGCTGTCTTGAAAGCCCTTCATCAATAAGTGCATCGATGACGTCGTCCCCACAGTGACCGTACGTACATACCTGTTAGAATCATTTGCATGGTTTGAGATAATGGCTAAAGACGTGTAGTCCACTTGTCATTCAATCTCCTTGCATTAGCGTCGGCCTCTTCTGCCAGCCTGTCAACTATGTGTCTGTCTATCCCTGTTCTCTCCTCTCTGCACATACCATACAAACGCTCCACCGCGTGGCGCGGCCACCTAATCTGGTGGTCCCAGCACGCGACCCACGTGGGTTCAGGTCTCCAGGTAGCCTCTGGAACTGCCGATCTGCGGCCAACAAGGCAGGTTCATCTCAGGCTGTGCCCCTCCCTCCAGTCCCTCGACTTCTTGGCACTGACGAACATGGATCACCACAGATAACACTGCTACTCTACTGCTCTCTCTTCGTCCGCCCACGTGTTCTCGCACGCCCAGAGCTCTGGTCAGGGGGTGGTGGCACCGGGATCCTCATCTCCCCAAGTGGTCTTTCTCTCTTTCTCCCCCTTTTCCATCTGTCTATCGCTCCTTTGAATTCCATGCTGTCACAGTTACCAGCCCTTTTTCAAACAACATCCTTATCATTTATCGCCCTCAGGTCCCCTCGGAGGTTCATCAATGGGCTTGATGCCTTGATAAGCTCCTTTCCTGAGGATGGCTCACCTCTCACAGTTCTGGGCGACTTTAACCTCCCCACGTCTACCTTTGACTCATTCCTCTCTGCCTCCTTCTTTCCCTCCTCTCCTCTTTTGACCTATCTTCCCTCTCACCTTCCCCCTCACAAGGCAGGCAATGCGCTTTCAGACCCTCATCTTTACTAGATGCTGTTCTTCCACTAACCTCATTTGCAACTCCTCCAGTCTCCGACCACTACCTTGTATCCTTTTCCCTCTACGCTCTCATCCAACACTTCCCACACTGCCCCTACTCGGATGGTATCAGCGCCGTCCCAACCTTCGCTCTCTCTCCCCGCTACTCTCTCCTCTTCCATCCTATCATCTCTTCCCTCTGCTCAAACTTTCTCCAACCTATCTCCTGATTCTGCCTCCTCAGCCCTCCTCTCCCTTTCTGCATCCTTTGACTCTCTGTGTCCCCTATCCTCCAGGCCGGCTCGGTCCTCCTCCCGCTCCGTGGCTCGGCGACTCATTGCGAGCTCACAGAACAGGAGCTCCCGGGCAGCCGGAAATGGAGGAAAACTCGCCTCCTGGGACCTGGCATCCTTTCACTCCCTCCTCTCTACATTTTCCTCCTCTGTCTCTGCTGCTAAAGCCACTTTCTACCATTCTAAATTCCAAGCATCTGCCTCTAACCTAGGAAGCTCTTTGCCACCTTCTCCTCCCTCCTGAATCCTCCTCCCCTCCCCCCCTCCTCCTCTGCAGATGACTTCGTCAATCATTTTGAAAAGAAGGTCGGCGACATCCGTTTTTGCTAAGTCAAACGACACCGCTGTAGTTCTGCTCACACTGCCTACCCTGTGCTCTGACCTCTTTCTCCCCTCTCTCTCCAGATGAAATCTACCGCGTCTTGTGGGCCGGCCGTAACAACCTGCCCGCACGACCTATCCCCTCCTCTCTTCTCCAGACCATTTCCGGAGACCTTCTCCCTTACCTCACCTCGCTCATCAACTCATCCTGACCGCTGGCTACGTCCCTTCCGTCTTCAAGAGGCGAGAGTTGCACCCCCTTCTGAAAAAACCTACACTCGATCCCTCCGATGTCAACAATTACAGACCAGTATCCCTTCTTTTTTTTCTCTCCAAAACTCTTAGAACGTGCCGTCCTTGGCCAGCTCTCGGATTCCTCTCAGAATGACCTTCTTGATCCAAATCAGTCAGGTTTCAAGACTAGTCATTCAACTAATTCTCTTCTCTGTATCACGGAGGCGCTCCGCACTGCTAAAGCTAACTCTCTCTCTACTCTGCTCTCTCCTTCTAGACCTATCGCTGCCTTCGATACTGTGAACCATCAGATCCTCCTCTCCACCCTCTCCAAGTTGGGCATCTCCGGCGCATTGCACGCTTGGATTGCGTCCTACCTGACAGGTCGCTCTACCAGTGGCGTGGTGAGAATCTGTCTCCTTCACTACGCGCTCTCCACCACTGGTGTCCCCCAGGGCTCTGTTCTAGGCCCTCTCCTATTCTCGCTATACACCAAGTCACTTGGCTCTGTCATAACCTCATGGTCTCACTCCATTGCTGGCGGTACAGACGGTACACAATTAATCTTCTCCTTTCCCCCTTCTGATGACCAGGTGGCGTAGATCACATCTCTGCATGTCTGGCAGACATATATCAGTGTGGATGACTGGATCACCACCTCAAGCCTGAACCTCGGCAAGACGGA
>NW_026289059.1:82500-164076 GCF_023373465.1 Oncorhynchus keta | reverse complement strand
ACTGATACAGAGATTAAACCTATAGGTGGATACTGATACAGAGATTAAACCTATAGGTGGACATGATACTGATACAGAGATTAAACCTATAGGTGGATACTGTACAGAGATTAAACCTATAGGTGGACTGATACAGAGATTAAACCTATAGGTGGACATGATACTGATACAGAGAGATTAAACCTATAGGTGGACATGATACTGATACAGAGATTAAACCTATAGGTGGATACTGATACAGAGATTAAACCTATAGGTGGATATACTGATACAGAGATTAAACCTATAGGTGGACATGATACTGATACAGAGATTAAACCTATAGGTGGATACCAGAGATTAAACCTAGGTGGACATGATACTGATACAGAGATTAAACCTATAGGTGGACATGATACTGATACAGAGATTAAACCTATAGGTGGATACTGATACAGAGATTAAACCTATAGGTGGACATATACTGATACAGAGATTAAACCTATAGGTGGATACTGATACAGAGATTAAACCTATAGGTGGACATGACTGATGATTAAACCTATAGGTGGATACTGATACAGAGATTAAACCTATAGGTGGACATGATACTGATACAGAGATTAAACCTATAGGTGGATACTGATACAGAGATTAAACCTATAGGTGGACATGATACTGATACAGAGATTAAACCTATAGGTGGATACTGATACAGATATTAAACCTATAGGTGGATACTGATACAGAGATTAAACCTATAGGTGGACATGATACTGAGATTAAACCTATATTTATTTATTTTATTTAACCAGGCAAGTCAGTTAAGAACAATTTTTTTTTTACAATGACGGCCTACCAAAAGGCAAAATGCCTCTTTCGGTGACGAGGCCAGGGATTAAAAATGTCAAATAAATCAAATATGAATATAGGACACAACACACATCACGACAAGAGAGACAACACAACACGACATAAAGGGAGACGTAGGTGGACATGATGCTGTGCATGACCCATGGATTGATGTGTAATCAACTGTAATGGTAGCATTGAAGGGTTTTGTAGAACACCTATATTTAGTGCTAGAAAGGGTATTGTTAATCTTGTCTACCAGACAGCTTTCTGAACCTACAGTACCAGTCAAAGTTTGGACACATCTACTCATTCAAGGGTTTTTCTTTATTTTTTACCATTGTAAAGACATCAACACTATGAAATAACACATCTGGAAACATGTAGTAACACAAAAAGTGTTAAACAAATCAAAATATATATTAAATAAGAATATGTTCCTAACTGACTTGTTACATAAAGGTTCAATAAAAAATTATGATAATTCCGTTTTCCATGCAGTTCTATAACCTGGTCCCAGATCTGCTGTCTCCTTCTGTAGCCTGGTCCCAGATCTGCTGTCTCCTTCTGTAGCCTGGTCCCAGATCTGTTGTCTTCTTCTGTAGCCTGGTCCCAGATCTGTTGTCTCCTTCTGTAGCCTGGTCCCAGATCTGTTGTCTCCTTCTGTAGCCTGGTCCCAGATCTGTTGTCTCCTTCTGTAGCCTGGTCCCAGGTCTGTTGTCTCCTTCTGTAGCCTGGTCCCAGATCTGTTGTCTCCTTCTGTAGCCTGGTCCCAGATCTGTTGTCTCCTTCGGTAGCCTGGTCCCAGATCTGTTGTCTCCTTCGGTAGCCTGGTCCCAGATCTGTTGTCTCCTTCCCAGATATAGCCTGGTCCCAGATCTGTTGTCTCCTTCTGTAGCCTGGTCCCAGATCTGTTGTCTCCTTCTATAGCCTGATCCCAGATCTGTTGTCTCCTTCTGTAGCCTAGTCCCAGGCCTGTTGTCTCCTTCTATAGCCTGATCCCAGATCTGTTGTCTCCTTCTGTAGCCTAGTCCCAGATCTGTTGTCTCCTTCTGTAGCCTGGTCCCAGGTCTGTTGTCTCCTTCTATAGCCTGGTCCCAGGTCTGTGGTCTCCTTCTATAACCTGGTCCCAGATCTGTTGTCTCCTTCTATGGTCCCAGATCTGTTGTCTGGTCCCAGGTCTGTTGTCTCCTTCTATAGCCTGGTCCCAGATCTGTTGTCCTGGTCCCAGATCTGTTGTCTCCTTCTATAGCCTGGTCCCAGATCTGTTGTCTCCTTCTATAGCCTGGTCCCAGGTCTGTTGTCTCCTTCTATAGCCTGGTCCCAGGTCTGTTGTCTCCTTCTGTAGCCTGGTCCCAGATCTGTTGTCTCCTTTTGTAGCCTGGTCCCAGGTCTGTTGTCTCCTATACACTGCTCCCAGATCTGTTGTCTCCTTTTGTAGCCTGGTCCCAGGTCTGTTGTCTCCTATAGACTGCTCCCAGATCTGTTGTCTCCTTTTGTAGCCTGGTCCCAGATCTGTTGTCTCCTTCTGTAGCTTGGTCCCAGATCTGTTGTCTCCTTCTGTAGCCTGGTCCCAGATCTGTCTGTGCTCTTGCCAAGTCATTTGCTCATTGTCAAGCCAAACATACATGACAAGGAAGGACAAGGATTTGGCATGTTAGCACAAACAGACTGGCACTCAGGCTAGCAGTTCTCAGAGAGAATTGGTGAATTTTCTAGTGGTCCTACTGTGTTGTATGTATCAACATGCAGAATGAACCAGGCTAACTGTGCAGTGTCAACATGCAGAATGAACCAGGCTAACTGTGTCGTATGTATCAACAGGCAGAATGAACCAGGCTAACTGTGTTGTATGTATCAACATGCAGAATGAACCAGGCTAACTGTGTTGTATGTATCAGCATACAGAATGAACCAGGCTAACTGTGTCTGTATCAACATGCAGAATGAACCAGGCTAACTGTGCTGTATGTATCAACATACAGAATGAACCAGGCTAACTGTTGTATCCAAACATGCAGAATGAACCAGGCTAACTGTGCTGTATGTATCAACATACAGAATGAACCAGGCTAACTGTGTTGTATGTATCAACATGTAGAATGAACCAGGCTAACTGTGCTGTATGTGAACCAGGCTCATGTATCAACACATACAGAATGAACCAGGCTAGGCTACTGTGTTGTATCAACATGCAGAATGAACCAGGCTAACTGAATGAACTGTTGTATGTATCAACATACAGAATGAACCAGGCTAACTGTGTGTATCAACATGCAGAATGAACCAGGCTAACTGTGTTGTATGTATCAACATACAGAATGAACCAGGCTAACTGTGCTGTATCAACATGCAGAATGAACCAGGCTAACTGTGTTGTATGTATCAACATACAGAATGAACCAGGCTAACTGTGCTGTATTAACATGCAGAATGAACCAGGCTAACTGTGCTGTATGTATCAACATACAGAATGAACCAGGCTAACTGTGCTGTATCAACATGCAGAATGAACCAGGCTAACTGTGCTGTATGTATCAACATACAGAATGAACCAGGCTAACTGTGTTGTATGTATCAACATACAGAATGAACCAGGCTAACTGTGTTGTATGTATCAACATACAGAATGAACCAGGCTAACTGTGCTGTATGTATCAACATACAGAATGAACCAGGCTAACTGTGCTGTATGTATCAACATACAGAATGAACCAGGCTAACTGTGCTGTATGTATCAACATGCAGAATGAACCAGGCTAACTGTGCTGTATGTATCAACATACAGAATGAACCAGGCTAACTGTGCTGTATGTATCAACATGCAGAATGAACCCAGGCTAACTGTGCTGTATGTATGTGAACCAGGCTCTGTGCTGTATCAACATGCAGAATGAACCAGGCTAACTGTGCTGTATGTATCAACATACAGAATGAACCAGGCTAACTGTGTATGTATCAACATACAGAATGAACCAGGCTAACTGTGCTGTATGTATCAACATACAGAATGAACCAGGCTAACTGTGCTGTATCAACATACAGTAACCAGGCTCAACATGCAGAATGAACCAGGCTAACTGTGTTGTATGTATCAACATACAGAATGAACCAGGCTAACTGTGCTGTATGTATCAACATACAGAATGAACCAGGCTAACTGTGCTGTATGTATCAACATACAGAATGAACCAGGCTAACTGTGCTGTATGTATCAACATACAGAATGAACCAGGCTAACTGTGCTGTATGTATCAACATACAGAATGAACCAGGCTAACTGTGCTGTATCAACATACAGAATGAACCAGGCTAACTGTGCTGTATGTATCAACATACAGAATGAACCAGGCTAACTGTGTCGTATGTATCAACATACAGAATGAACCAGGCTAACTGTGCTGTATGTATCAACATAGAATGAACAGAATGAACCAGGCTAACTGTGCTGTATGTATCAACATGCAGAATGAACCAGGCTAACTGTGCTGTATGTATCAACATGCAGAATGAACCAGGCTAACTGTGCTGTATGTATCAACATACAGAATGAACCAGGCTAACTGTGCTGAACCAGGCTAACTGTGCTGTATGTATCAACATACAGAATGAACCAGGCTAACTGTGTTGTATGTATCAACATACAGAATGAACCAGGCTAACTGTGTTGTATGTATCAACATACAGAATGAACCAGGCTAACTGTGCTGTATCAACATCACATGCAGAATGAACCAGGCTAACTGTGCTGTATGTATCAACATACAGAATGAACCAGGCTAACTGTGCAACATGAATGAACCAGGCTAACTGTGCAATCAACATGCAGAATGAACCAGGCTAACTGTGCTGTATCAACATACAGAATGAACCAGGCTAACTGTGCTGTATGTATCAACATACAGAATGAACCAGGCTAACTGTGCTGTATGTATCAACATACAGAATGAACCAGGCTAACTGTGCTGTATGTATCAACATGCAGAATTAACCAGGCTAACTGTGCTGTATCAACATACAGAATGAACCAGGCTAACTGTGCTGTATCAACATGCAGAATGAACCAGGCTAACTGTGCTGTATGTATCAACATACAGAATGAACCAGGCTAACTGTGCTGTATGTAACATGCAGAATGAACCAGGCTAACTGTGCTGTATGTATCAACATGCAGAATGAACCAGGCTAACTGTGCTGTATGTATCAACATACAGAATGAACAGAATGAACCAGGCTAACTGTGCTGAATAACCAGGCTGTATCAACATACAGAATGAACCAGGCTAACTGTGCTGTATATCAACAGCAGAATGAACCAGGCTAACTGTGTTGTATGTATCAACATGCAGAATGAACCAGGCTAACTGTGCTGTATGTATCAACATACAGAATGAACCAGGCTAACTGTGCTGTATCAACATACAGAATGAACCAGGCTAACTGTGCTGTATCAACATGCAGAATGAACCAGGCTAACTGTGCTGTATGTATCAACATGCAGAATGAACCAGGCTAACTGTGCTGTATGTATCAACATACAGAATGAACCAGGCTAACTGTGCTGTATCAACATGCAGAATGAACCAGGCTAACTGTGTTGTATGTATCAACATGCAGAATGAACCAGGCTAACTGTGCTGTATCAACATGCAGAATGAACCAGGCTAACTGTGCTGTATCAACATGCAGAATGAACCAGGCTAACTGTGCTGTATCAACATGCAGAATGAACCAGGCTAACTGTGCTGTATCAACATGCAGAATGAACCAGGCTAACTGTGCTGTATCAACATGCAGAATGAACCAGGCTAACTGTGCTGTATCAACATGCAGAATGAACCAGGCTAACTGTGCTGTATCAACATGCAGAATGAACCAGGCTAACTGTGCTGTATGTATCAACATGCAGAATGAACCAGGCTAACTGTGCTGTATCAACATGCAGAATGAACCAGGCTAACTGTGCTGTATCAACATGCAGAATGAACCAGGCTAACTGTGCTGTATCAACATGCAGAATGAACCAGGCTAACTGTGCTGTATCAACATGCAGAATGAACCAGGCTAACTGTGCTGTATCAACATGCAGAATGAACCAGGCTAACTGTGCTGTATGTATCAACATGCAGAATGAACCAGGCTAACTGTGCTGTATGTGCTGTGTCAACATGCAGAATGAACCAGGCTAACTGTGCTGTGTCAACATAACTGCAGAATGAACCAGGCTAACTGTGCTGTATCAACATGCAGAATGAACCAGGCTAACTGTGCTGTATCAACATGCAGAATGAACCAGGCTAACTGTGCTGTATCAACATGCAGAATGAACCAGGCAACATCAACATGCAGAATGAACCAGGCTAACTGTGCTGTATCAACATGCAGAATGAACCAGGCTAACTGTGCTGTATCAACATGCAGAATGAACCAGGCTAACTGTGCTGTATCAACATGCAGAATGAACCAGGCTAACTGTGCTGTGTCAACATGCAGAATGAACCAGGCTAACTGTGCTGTGTCAACATGCAGAATGAACCAGGCTAACTGTGCTGTGTCAACATGCAGAATGAACCAGGCTAACTGTGCTGTATGTATCAACAGGCAGATTGCTGCTTTCTTATCTATCTAGTAGGACGAAGATGTCTGACAAAAGCGACCTGAAAGCTGAGCTGGAGCGAAAGAAACAGAGGCTAGCTCAAATACGAGAGGAGAAGAAGAGAAAGGAGGAGGAGAGGAAAAAGAAAGAGGTGAGGAGACATCTCTATTCATTTGAATGTGATGTGAACTTCTTTGGTTTAGTTCAGCATCTGAAATGAGGATGAATAGAGCATTTCTACAACAGGTTATAAGAAGTCTGATTTGGGTTGGTAGTGTTTCTGAAGTCTTTGTGGAAATACACTGGCTCCGATCCAAATGACACCCTATTCCCTATATAGTGCACTTCAAATGGCACCCTATTCCCTATATAGTGCACTTCAAATGGCACCCTATGCCCTATATAGTGCACTTCAAATGGCACCCTATGCCCTATATAGTGCACTTCAAATGGCACTCTATTCCCCATATAGTGCACTTCAAATGGCACCCTATTCCCTATATAGTGCACTTCAAATGGCACTCTATTCCCCATATAGTGCACTTCAAATGGCACCCTATTCCCTATATAGTGCACTTCAAATGGCACCCTATGCCCTATATGGTGCACTTCAAATAACACCATATTCCTTATATAAGGCACTTCAAATAAAACCCTATTCCCTAGATATTGCACTACTTCTGGCCAGTTCACCACGTAGGGGATAGGGTGCTATTTGGGACAGAGACAGTGATACTGAAGTTCTCCCCAACACCTGTTCAGTCTGAGAGTCTGCAGCAGAAAACAGAGAATGTCTCTGAAGATTCTGACTTGGACCGCAAACGAAGAGAGACGGAGGCGCTGCTGCAGAGTATTGGGATCTCACCAGAACCACCATTAGGTATACCAGTCATATCCTTGTTGATTTCTGAGACCATCCTATCCTACCATCCTACTGACCTTTCTGAGATCATTCTACCCTACCATCCTACTGACCTGACTGAGATCATCCTACCCTACCATCCTACTGACCTTTCTGAGATCATCCTACCCTACCATCCTACTGACCTTTCTGAGATCATTCTACCCTACCATCCTACTGACCTTTCTGAGATCATTCTACCCTGCCATCCTACTGACCTTTCTGAGATCATCCTACCCTACCATTGTACTGACCTTTCTGAGATCATTCTACCCTACCATCCTACTGACCTTTCTGAGATCATTCTACCCTACCATCCTACTGACCTTTCTGAGATCATTCTACCCTACCATCCTACTGACCTTTCTGAGATCATCCTACCCTACCATCCTACTGACCTTTCTGAGATCATCCTACCCTACCATCCTACTGACCTTTCTGAGATCATTCTACCCTACCATCCTACTGACCTTTCTGAGATCATTCTACCCTACCATCCTACTGACCTTTCTGAGATCATCCTACCCTACCATCCTACTGACCTTTCTGAGATCATTCTACCCTACCATCCTACTGACCTTTCTGAGATCATTCTACCCTACCATCCTACTGACCTTCTGAGATCATTCTACCCTACCATCCTACTGACCTTTCTGAGATAATTCCTACCCTACCATCCATACTGACCTTTCTGAGATCATTCTACCCTGCCATCCTACTGACCTTCTGAGATCATTCTGCCCTGCCATCCTCCTACTGACCTTTCTGAGATCATTCTACCCTGCCATCCTACTGACCTTTCTGAGATCATTCTACCCTACCATCCTACTGACCTTTCTGAGATCATCCTACCCTACCATCCTACTGACCTGACTGAGATCATTCTACCCTACCATCCTACTGACCTTCTGAGATCATTCTACCCTACCATCCTACTGACCTTTCTGAGATCATTCTACCCTGCAATCCTACTGACCTTTCTGAGATCATTCTACCCTACCATCCTACTGACCTTTCTGAGATCATTCTACCCTACCATCCTACTGACCGTTCTGAGATCATTCTACCCTGCAATCCTACTGACCTTTCTGAGATCATTCTACCCTACCATCCTACTGACCTGACTGAGATCATTCTACCCTAACAAAAAACATTTCCAGTGAGAATGTTTTTCAGACCTGAACTAGGTTTAATCTGTGTATGGGAAACTGGCCCATCTTTGTTTATTGAGTGTATCTTGTAGTAATGGTCTCCGTACAAAATAATCAGGTCATGAAATGATCTTCAGTTTACAGTATATTATATATTCAAACAAATCATTTACATTATTAATTGACTCTAATTTTTCCTTTCTGGTATAAACACATTAACATTCCATTTGTGTCATTGCCAAAAGCTTAGTTATAAAAATCCAGTGATTTGGTTGGTAGGGTTATATATTCATGGCTTTGATGCCATTTTGTTTAAATGAAGATGTATTTGAAGAGACGACTGCAGGTATGAATCTATGTATTCGGTTCAGATGGTTAGTTTGATATGATGCGTCAACATATGAAAGATTTCACACTAGTTTGGCGGTCGGTGGTTATTATGTCACAAACCAGTTGGGTGTCCATCAGGAAGTACGTTTGACGATTTCTTTCCCTCTTTTCTTGTGAATTCTTCTTCCTTTGCGTTGAACCATTTCAATCCATCCTGTTGATTTGGACCCCTTCTGGTTTGGCTGCGGGGTTCTGACTGCTGGCCACCAGTGCAGCCTCTGCAGCTCTTAACATGGGATACCTGTTATTTTCATTATTTAGTCCCAACCCCTATGTCTCCCTCTTCACAATCAGTGAGCACCACCAGTGATGCTGGCAGCCAGGAGTCCGTAGATGGGGGGACAGTGGGAAGGTATGGAACATGCTCTTTACTCTATCACACACCGACACACACACACACACACACACACCGACACACCGACACACACACACACCGACACACACACACACACACACACACCGACACCCACACACACACACACACACACACACACCGACACACACACACACACACACACACACACACACACACACACACACACACACACACACACACACACACACACACACACACACACACCGACACACACACCACACCGACACACCGACACACACACACACACACCGACACACCGACACATACACACACACACACGACACACACACACACACACCACACACACACACACACACACACACACACACCGACACACACACACACACACACACACACACACACACACCGACACACACACACACACACACCGACACATACACACACACACCGACACATACACACACACACACACACACACACACACACACACACACACACACACACACACACACACACACACACACACACACACACACACACACACACAAACACACACACACACACACAAACACACACACACACACACACACACACACACACACACACACACACACACACACACACACACACACACACACACACACACACACACACACACACACACACAAACTGCTATCAGATGTAGTATTGATGTCATGGAAGATGTTCACTACTGTTACAAACAAGGTATTTTAGTACTGTTCCATGATTTTCTATATGAACACACAGAACACATCTATCTAGAACACATCTATTTGATGTACAGAATTGGTATTGGCATTCTATACAACAACAACAAGGTATTTTGTATGCTAGAAGCTTCTCTCTTTGGTTCTAACAATTCCTAAATGTTAGTCTATCAATGTAGCTAACATCATGAACATGTGACATTGAACATGAGAACTGTGGAAATGCTTGTGTCCCAAATGGCACTCTATTCCTCACAGCAAATAATATAGTGCACTACTTTTGTCAAGGGCCCATAGGACTTCTGGTCAAAAGTAGTTCACTATGTAGTGAAAAGGGTGCCATTTGGGACTCAGACAATGTATATGTGCACAGTGGCACAGAGTATCTGATGTTTATCCCTTCTCTTTTCATCTTGTAATGGGACATCAGATATAGGTAAGAACCAGAGTCGATGTACTAGTGATTATGGAGAAGATGTTTCTGTTCAGGGAGACTTCAGTGTCGTCGTGCAGTGACATCAGTTGATTATGTGACATCAGTTGATTATGTGAGATCAGTGACATGATTATGTGAGATCAGTTGATTATGTGAGATCAGTTGATTATGTGAGATCAGTTGATTATGTGAGATCAGTTGATTATGTGAGATCAGTTGATTATGTGAGATCAGTTGATTATGTGAGATCAGTTGATTATGTGAGATCAGTTGATTATGTGAGATCAGTTGATTATGTGAGATCAGTTGATTATGTGAGATCAGTTGATTATGTGAGATCAGTTGATTATGTGAGATCAGTTGATTATGTGAGATCAGTTGATTATGTGAGATCAGTTGATTATGTGAGATCAGTTGATTATGTGACATCAGTTGATTATGTGAGATCAGTTGATTATGTGACATCAGTTGATTATGTGAGATTAGTGAGATCAGTTGATTATGTGAGATCAGTTGATTATGTGAGATCAGTTGATTATGTGAGATCAGTTGATTATGTGAGATCAGTTGATTATGTGAGATCAGTTGATTATGTGAGATCAGTTGATTATGTGAGATCAGTTGATTATGTGAGATCAGTTGATTATGTGAGATCAGTTGATTATGTGAGATCAGTTGATTATGTGAGATCAGTTGATTATGTGAGATCAGTTGATTATGTGAGATCAGTTGATTATGTGAGATTAGTTGATTATGTGAGATCAGTTGATTATGTGACAGCAGTGGAACTGTGAATTTAACTTCTATTGAGGCAGTGGAACTGTGAATGTGTTTCTGTCCCAAATGCCACCCTATTCCCCATACAGTCAACTATTCTTGACCAGAGCCCTATGAGCCCTGGTCAACATTTGTGCACTACTACATAGAAAATAGGGTGGCATTTGGGATCCATCCTGTGTTTTGTTTAATGTTTGTTTTGTGTACATACTGTCATGCATGAATTCATATGTTCTAAAAGTGATGTCCCTTGAGTTGATGTATGGACTAATTTGTGTTGTTTTGGCGCCCCCTGCTGCTGTGTTTAGGACCCTGCAGTGGGACACGGACCCCTCTGCTCTCCAGCTGCAGGCAGACTCTGAGCTGGGGTATGTCTTTCCTCTTGATTCTGCTCCCAAATGGCACCCTATTCCCTATATAGTGCACTACTTTTGACCAGAGCCCATAGGACTTACACAAAGGTTATATTTTTCTTGACTGATAGCAGATCTCTTGATTCTGCTCCCAAATGGCACCCTATTCCCTATATAGTGCACTACTTTTGACCAGAGCCCATAGGACTTACACAAAGGTTATATTTTTCTTGACTGATAGCAGAGTGTTCCCTGTATGTCTTCTAAACCATTTATTCCATCTTTCAGGCGCAGGATGCACAGACTTGGAGCGTCAAAAATAGTACAGATTGACTTCGTTCCCAAAGAGCTTGTGACCTACACTAAAGAGACCCAGACTCCTTCAGCAGCACATCAATCTGAAGGTAATGAATATTGAGTTGGATGTTGAATTGGCTCTTGAATTTAAGTTGACTCTTGAAGTTGACTCTTGAGTTGACTCTTAAAGAACTCTTGAAATTGACTCTTGAAGTAGACTCTTGAAGTAGACTCTTGAAGTAGACTCTTGAAGTTGACTCTTGAAATGTATACTTTTAATGTAGAGCTCTAGGTTGGTTAGTATGAATGGGTATGGTTGATATTTTCAATATGCTCTCTCCCCACGGAGTGAAAGAATGTTGAAGCCTATGTTGTATGTATGTGTGTAACACAGGAGGTTGGTGAAATCTTAATTGGGGAGGACTGGGCTCGTGGTAATGACTGGAGTGGAATCAGTGGAATGGAATCAAATACATCAAACACATGGTTTCCATGGTTTCCAGGTGTTTGACACCATTCCATTCACTCCGTTCCGGACGTTATTATGAGCCGTTCTCCCCTCTGCAGCCACCTGTAGTGTAGAACATAAAAGACGTCTTTCTTCCCAGAAGAAGAAGAGGATGAGGAGAGCAGTGAGCCTAAAGCTTCCCCTCAGACTGACCAGCCGGAGGAGGAAGGAGAGGCGGAGGACAGTAAAGAGGGTAATAATGACTTTATGTTCTTTAACACACTGCTGTTAGGACAAGCACTCGCAACCTCTGAGGTGACTTGTTGGGCAGCTAGACATATACAACTAACATATATTCTCAACACTGGTATCACAATGTGTGTGATCCCTCTCAGCCCATCCCAGAGAGCTGACGGAGGAGGAGAGGGAACAGATTCTCCACTCAGAGGACTTCCTGGTGTTCTTTGAGCGGTCGGTCTCTGTGGTGGAGCGGGCGCTGGCCGAGGAGGGAGACATCTTCTTCGACTACAGCGGCCGGGACCTGGAGGACAAAGAAGGGTGAGAACGTTGAGCATGGGCGTGTCCCAAATGGCACCCTGATCCCTATGTAGTGCACTACGTTTGACCAAGGTCCATAGGGCTCATCAGCTCATCACAGCTTTGTACTGAATTTCCATTAATAAAACAATTAAAACTGAAAAGTCCCAGTTATTGCAGGATATCCAAGGAATGGGGCCATTTAGGATGCACACCATGTTCCCTGTGGATGGATGTTATGGGAGGAATAAGTACACATTACACTGGAGTAGCACTGGAGTAGCACTGGAGTGGCACTGGAGTAGCACTGGAGTGGCACTGGAGTGGCACTGGTGTAGCACTGGAGTAGAACTGTAATGGAACTGGAGTATAACTGGAGTGGCACTGGAGTGGCACTGGAGTGGCACTGGAGTGGCACTGGAGTAGCACTAGAGTAGAACTGTAATGGAACTGGAGTATAACTGGAGTGGCACTGGAGTAGAACTGTAATATAACTGGAGTATAACTGGAGTGGCACTGAAGTAGAACTGTAATATAACTGGAGTATAACTGGAGTAGTACTGTAATAGAACTGGAGTATAACTGGAATAGCACTGGAGTATAACTGGAGTAGCACTGGAGTGGCACTGGAGTAGCACTGGAGTGACACTGGATTAGAACTGAAGTAGCACTGGAGTAGCACTGTAATAGGACTGTAATAGAACTGGAGTATAACTGGAGTGGCACTGGAGTAGAACTGTAATATAACCGGAGTATAACTGGAGTAGCACTGTAATATAACTGGAGTATAACTGGAGTAGCACTGAAGTAGCACTGGAGTATAACTGGAGTAGCACTGGAGTGGCACTGGAGTAGCACTGTAATAGAACTGGAGTATAACTGAAGTAGCACTGGAGTGGCACTGGAGTAGCACTGTAATAGAACTGGAGTATAACTGGAGTAGCACTGGAGTGGCACTGGAGTAGCACTGTAATATAACTGGAGTAGCACTGGAGTGGCACTGGAGTAGCACTGTAATAGAACTGTAATAGAACTGGAGTATAACTGGAGTAGCACTGTAATAGAACTGGATTAGAACTGGATTAGAACTGAAGTAGCACTGGAGTAGAACTGTAATAGAACTGGATTAGAACTTGATTAGAACTGAAGTAGCACTGGAGTGACACTGGATTAGAACTGAATTAGCACTGTAATAGAACTGTAATAGAACTGGAGTATAACTGGATTAGGAACTGGAGTATAACTGCAGTAGTACTGTAATAGAACTGGATTAGAACTAGAGTAGCACTGGAGTAGCACTGTAATAGAACTGTAATAGAACTGGAGTATAACTGGAGTAGCACTGTAATAGAACTGGATTAGAACTGGATTAGAACTGAAGTAGCACTGGAGTAGAACTGTAATAGAATTGGATTAGAATTTAATTAGAATTGAAGTAGCACTGGAGTGACACTGGATTAGAACTGAAGTAGCACTGGAGTAGCACTGTAATAGAATTGTAATAGAACTGGAGTATAACTGGAGTAGCACTGTAATAGAACTGGATTAGAACTGGAGTAGCACTGGAGTAGAACCGGAGTAGCGCCGGAGTAGAATCAGAGTAGAACCGGAGTAGAACCGGAGTAGCGCCGGAGTAGAATCAGAGTAGAACCGGAGTAGAACCGGAGTAGCGCCGGAGTAGAATCAGAGTAGAACCGGAGTAGAACCGGAGTAGAACTGGAGCGAACATCTTTCCCATTTCCCTTTCTGTCTTATCAGGGACATGCAAGGTGGATCCAATCTGTCTTTCAACCGTGTGTTCCATGACGATCACTGGTCCAAACACCGAGTAGTCACCTGCTTAGACTGGTCCCCACAGGTACAATGGAACTTTCTCCCAGTTTAGAACATATCTGATGCATCTACTTCCTTCATTTCCTTTATTTGTCTATGTCAAGACCACAGAACCAGAATGAATGCCACTTTGAGTTCACCCCTGAGTTTACACTCATGGTCAGAGGTTCCAAGCCCGTTCTGTTCATTCCATTTCTATGTCAAGACCACAGAACCAGAATGAATGCCACTTTGAGTTCACCCTTGAGTTTACACTCATGGTCAGAGGTTCCAAGCCCGTTCTGTTCATTACATTTCTATGATCAAGACAGAAGAAGAAGACTTGGTTGAAGTAACAATCCAGTCCTGTTCTATACTATATTGTGTCTTTGCAGTACCCTGAACTGATGGTGGCCTCTTACAACAGCAACGAGGATGCTCCACACGAGCCTGATGGGATAGCGCTGGTGTGGAACATGAAGTTCAAGAAGACCACTCCAGAGTATACATTTCACTGCCAGGTCAGCAGCTGTTTGTTGATCTGATGTGACGTATGACTGATGCTTGAGAGAGGATGGATGACATTTCATTATACAACGTTGAAGTCATTTTACTTGCTAACATTCAGAACCACAAGTTAAAAACATAATGGAAGGGAATATATTGTTAAATATCACACGATGTAATGGCAGGCAGCCTAGTGGTTAGAGCGTTGTAGTAGCAGTCTGACTGTGTCTTTAAGTCCCAGTATTAACAGCAGTCTGACTGTGTCTTTAAGTCCCAGTATTAGTAGCAGTCTGACTGTGTCTTTAAGTCCCAGTATTAGTAGCAGTCTGACTGTGTCTTTAAGTCCCAGTATTAGTAGCAGTCTGACTGTGTCTTTAAGTCCCAGTATTAGTAGCAGTCTGACTGTGTCTTTAAGTCCCAGTATTAGTAGCAGTCTGACTGTGTCTTTAAGTCCCAGTATTAACAGCAGTCTGACTTTAAGTCCCAGTATGACTGTGTCTTTAAGTAGTCTGACTGTGTAAGTCCCAGTATTAGTAGCAGTCTGACTGTGTCTTTAAGTCCCAGTATTAGTAGCAGTCTGACTGTGTCTTTAAGTCCCAGTATAGTAGCAGTCTGACTGTGTCTTTAAGTCCCAGTATTAGTAGCAGTCTGACTGTGTCTTTAAGTCCCAGTATTAGTAGCAGTCTGACTGTGTCTTTAAGTCCCAGTATTAACAGCAGTCTGACTGTGTCTTTAAGTCCCAGTATTAGTAGCAGTCTGACTGTGTCTTTAAGTCCCAGTATTAGTAGCAGTCTGACTGTGTCTTTAAGTCCCAGTATTAGTAGCAGTCTGACTGTGTCTTTAAGTCCCAGTATTAGTAGCAGTCTGACTGTGTCTTTAAGTCCCAGTATTAACAGCAGTCTGACTGTGTCTTTAAGTCCCAGTATTAGTAGCAGTCTGACTGTGTCTTTAAGTCCCAGTATTAGTAGCAGTCTGACTGTGTCTTTAAGTCCCAGTATTAGTAGCAGTCTGACTGTGTCTTTAAGTCCCAGTATTAGTAGCAGTCTGACTGTGTCTTTAAGTCCCAGTATTAGTAGCAGTCTGACTGTGTCTTTAAGTCCCAGTATTAACAGCAGTCTGACTGTGTCTTTAAGTCCCAGTATTAGTAGCAGTCTGACTGTGTCTTTAAGTCCCAGTATTAGTAGCAGTCTGACTGTGTCTTTAAGTCCCAGTATTAACAGCAGTCTGACTGTGTCTTTAAGTCCCAGTATTAGTAGCAGTCTGACTGTGTCTTTAAGTCCCAGTATTAACAGCAGTCTGACTGTGTCTTTAAGTCCCAGTATTAACAGCAGTCTGACTGTGTCTTTAAGTCCCAGTATTAACAGCAGTCTGACTGTGTCTTTAAGTCCCAGTATTAACAGCAGTCTGACTGTGTCTTTAAGTCCCAGTATTAACAGCAGTCTGACTGTGTCTTTAAGTCCCAGTATTAGTAGCAGTCTGACTGTGTCTTTAAGTCCCAGTATTAACAGCAGTCTGACTGTGTCTTTAAGTCCCAGTATTAACAGCAGTCTGACTGTGTCTTTAAGTCCCAGTATTAACAGCAGTCTGACTGTGTCTTTAAGTCCCAGTATTAACAGCAGTCTGACTGTGTCTTTAAGTCCCAGTATTAACAGCAGTCTGACTGTGTCTTTAAGTCCCAGTATTAGTAGCAGTCTGACTGTGTCTTTAAGTCCCAGTATTAGTAGCAGTCTGACTGTGTCTTTAAGTCCCAGTATTAACAGCAGTCTGACTGTGTCTTTAAGTCCCAGTATTAGTAGCAGTCTGACTGTGTCTTTAAGTCCCAGTATTAGTAGCAGTCTGACTGTGTCTTTAAGTCCCAGTATTAACAGCAGTCTGACTGTGTCTTTAAGTCCCAGTATTAGTTGCAGTCTGACTGTGTCTTTAAGTCCCAGTATTAACAGCAGTCTGACTGTGTCTTTAAGTCCCAGTATTAGTAGCAGTCTGACTGTGTCTTTAAGTCCCAGTATTAACAGCAGTCTGACTGTGTCTTTAAGTCCCAGTATTAGTAGCAGTCTGACTGTGTCTTTAAGTCCCAGTATTAGTAGCAGTCTGACTGTGTCTTTAAGTCCCAGTATTAGTAGCAGTCTGACTGTGTCTTTAAGTCCCAGTATTAACAGCAGTCTGACTGTGTCTTTAAGTCCCAGTATTAACAGCAGTCTGACTGTGTCTTTAAGTCCCAGTATTAACAGCAGTCTGACTGTGTCTTTAAGTCCCAGTATTAACAGCAGTCTGACTGTGTCTTTAAGTCCCAGTATTAACAGCAGTCTGACTGTGTCTTTAAGTCCCAGTATTAACAGCAGTCTGACTGTGTCTTTAAGTCCCAGTATTAGTCCCAGTATTAACAGCAGTCTGACTGTGTCTTTAAGTCCCAGTATTAACAGCAGTCTGACTGTGTCTTTAAGTCCCAGTATTAACAGCAGTCTGACTGTGTCTTTAAGTCCCAGTATTAACAGCAGTCTGACTGTGTCTTTAAGTCCCAGTAACCTAGTGGTTAGAGTGTTGGACCAGTAACCGAAAGGTTGCTAGATTGAATCCCTGAGCTGACAAGGTATCGTTCTGCCACCACTGTTCATAGGCCCTCATTGTAAATAAGAATTTGTTTTTAACTGACGTGCATAGTTAAATAAAGGTAATATAAAAACTAACATAGTTTAACTTGATTCAAATCATTATTATATTGTTCTAGGTAGTTTTGCTGTATATTGGCCATCTCATTTTACTCTCTCTCTATCTCTCGCTATTTCTGTCTCTGCCTCCTCTGGTTATCTGTCTCTCTCACTTTCTCTCTCTGTCTCTTTCTCTCTCTGTCTTTCTCTCCCTCTTTCTCACTTTCTCTCTCTGTCTCTCTCACTTTCTCTCTCTGTTTCTTTCTTACTTTCTCTCTCTGTCTTTCTCTCTCTCTCTCTCTCTCTCTCTCTCTCTCTCTCTCTCTCTCTCTCTCTCTCTCTCTCTCTCTCTCTCTCTCTATCCTCTCTCTCTCTCTCTCTCTCTCTCTCTCTCTCTCTCTCTCTCTCTCTCTCTCTCTCTCTCTCTCTCTCTCTCTCTCTCTCTCTCTCTCTCTCTCTCTCTCTCTTTGTCTCAGTCGTCAGTGATGTCTGTGGGCTTTGCTCAGTTCCATCCTAACCTGGTGGTGGGGGGAACGTACTCAGGACAGATTGTGTTGTGGGATAACCGTAGTCACAGGAGGACCCCCGTCCAGAGGACCCCCCTGTCTGCTGCGGCACACACTGTAAGTTAACAGACACCTCCCTCTACACACTGTAAGTTAACAGACACCTCCCTCCACACACTGTAAGTTAACAGACACCTCCCTCTACACACTGTAAGTTAACAGACACCTCCCTCCACACACTGTAAGTTAACAGACACCTCCCTCCACACACTGTAAGTTAACAGACACCTCCCTCTACACACTGTAAGTTAACAGACACCTCCCTCTACACACTGTAAGTTAACAGACACCTCCCTCCACACACTGTAAGTTAACAGACACCTCCCTCTACACACTGTAAGTTACCAGACACCTCCCTCCACACACTGTAAACTAACAGACACCTCCCTCCACACACTGTAAACTAACAGACACCTCCCTCCACACACTGTAAGTTAACAGACACCTCCCTCCACACACTGTAAGTTAACAGACACCTCCCTCCACACACTGTAAGTTAACAGACACCTCCCTCCACACACTGTAAACTAACAGACACCTCCCTCCACACACTGTAAGTTAACAGACACCTCCCTCCACACACTGTAAACCAGACACCTCCCTCCACACACTGTAAACTAACAGACACCTCCCTCCACACACTGTAAGTTACCAGACACCTCCCTCCACACACTGTAAACTAACAGACACCTCCCTCCACACACTGTAAGTTAACAGACACCTCCCTCCACACACTGTAAACTAACAGACACCTCCCTCCACACACTGTAAGTAACAGACACCTCCCTCCACACACTGTAAACTAACAGACACCTCCCTCTACACACTGTAAACTAACAGACACCTCCCTCCACACACTGTAAGTTAACAGACACATCCCTCCTGTAAACTAACAGACACCCACACTGTAAACTAACAGACACCTCCCCACACACTGTAAGTTAACAGACACCTCCTCTCCACACTGTAAACTAACAGACACCTCCCCTACACACTGTAAGTTACCAGACACCTACACACTGTAAACTAACAGACACCTCCCTCCACACACTGTAAACTAACAGTTACCAGACACCTCCTCTCCACACACTGTACATGACACCTCCCTCCACACACTGTGAGCAACAGGGGCACATCCCTCTTCTAAACTAACAGACACCTCCCTCCACACACTGTAAGTGACACCTCCCTCCACACACTGTAAACTAACAGACACCTCCCTCCACACACTGTAAGCTAACAGACACCTCCCTCTACACACTGTAAACTAACAGACACCTCCCTCCACACACTGTAAGCTAACAGACACCTCCCTCCACACACTGTAAGCTAACAGACACCTCCCTCCACACACTGTAAGCTAACAGACACCTCCCTCCACACACTGTAAGCTAACAGACACCTCCCTCCACACACTGTAAGCTAACAGACACCTCCCTCCACACACTGTAAGCTAACAGACACCTCCATCTTACACACTAAACTAAACTAACAGACACCTCCCTCCACACACTGTAAACTGACACCTCTACACAGGGTAAGCTAACAGACACCTCCCTCCACACAGACACCACCTCCCTCCACACACTGTAATGTTAACAGACACCTCCTCCACACACTGTAAGTTAACAGACACCTCCTCCACACACTGTAAGTTAACAGACACCTCCCTCCACACACTGTAAGTTAACATGACACACTGTAAACTAACAGACACCTAACAGACACCAGACACTCCCTCCACACTGTAAACTTAACAGACACCTCCCTCCACACACTGTAAGTTAAAAGACACCTCCCTCCACACACTGTAAACTGTTACAGACACCTTAACAGACAACAGACACCTCCCTCCACACACTGTAAGTTAACAGACACCTCCCTCCACACACTGTAATGATACCAGACACCTCCCTCTACACACTGTAAACTACCAGACACCTCCCTCCACACACTGTAAGTTAACAGACACCTCCCTCCACACACTGTAAGTTACCAGACACCTCCCTCTACACACTGTAAACTACCAGACACCTCCCTCCACACACTGTAAGTTACCAGACACCTCCCTCCACACACTGTAAGTTAACAGACACCTCCCTCCACACACTGTAAGTTAACAGACACCTCCCTCTACACACTGTAAACTAACAGACACCTCCCTCCACACACTGTAAGTTACCAGACACCTCCCTCTGCCTCTCATACTCACTCTACTGTAGCGTGTTTATATCATTGTGACCTCTGAGGCCGTATCAAACTTTTTAGAGTAGGAGTGCTGATCTAGGATCAGGTATCCCGTGTCCATGGAATCTTATTCGTTGTCATCTGAGAACTCCTACTCTCAGTTGCTTCGTATATACAGCCCCTGATCTCTGATTCAAGCTAGTTTGTTTGGCTTTTCTTTCTTTTTTTTAACAAATTCAAAAAGATTTCAAACAGATTTGTGTTAACCTCGCCCCCAGGCCAATTGCTTATAAGAAGAGTTGGGAAGAAGTGTCTGGGGAACAACATTAGATTCGTGGTAACACATCTAAGAGCCAACCTACTGTTCTTTCCTCTAGCACCCAGTGTACTGTGTGAACGTGGTGGGTACCCAGAACGCCAACAACCTGATAACAGTGTCTACTGATGGGAAGATGTGCTCCTGGAGTCTAGACATGCTCTCTCAGCCTCAGGTGAGCAGAGGGGCATAAGGCTGCTTCCTAAATGGCCCCCTATTCCCTTTATAGTGCACTTCTTTTGACCAGGGTCCATTGGGTAATAGGGCACTACTTTTGACCAGGGTCCATTGGGTAATAGTGCACTACTTTTGACCAGGGTCCATTGGGTAATAGTGCACTACTTCTGACCAGGGTCCATTGGGTAGTAGTGCACTACTTCTGACCAGGGTCCATTGGGTAGTAGTGCACTACTTCTGACCAGGGTCCATTGGGTAGTAGTGCACTACTTCTGACCAGGGTCCATTGGGTAATAGTGCACTACTTCTGACCAGGGTCCATTGGGTAGTAGTGCACTATAAAGGGAATAGGGTGCCATTTGAGACGTATGTATCTGCAATAAACTCCTATTAATTCTCCTCAGAAAATGTATCTAAATAAATTATTTCATTATATATAAAACATTTTATCCATAAAGAAAATGACTAGTATTTGTCTTTGTTCCATGTTTATTGAGGTAAACTATATGAGCCTGCATTTAACAGGAGAGTATGGAGCTGGTCTACAATAAGTCCAAGCCCGTAGCAGTAACAGGAATGGCCTTCCCTGCCGGAGATGTTAACAACTACGTGGTGGGAAGCGAGGAAGGGATGGTGTACTCTGCGTCCCGCCACGGCAGGTTAGTGAGCTCAGGCTCAACAGGGACACTTATTTAGAACATGAATGTGTCTTCACGTTTCCATAGAAACAGCACATGACACTGGGGGATGTGTGTAATGTCAGTCTCTCACATTATCTCTATTTTACAATGTTTTTTATTGTTACAAATGAATGCAACCTCATGAAGTTGATGTTATTTATGTTTCCAATGAAAACAGCGCAAGATGTATGCGATATGTGTGTGTCCTTCGACCAACCAACCTACGGTATCTGGAATGATAGCTTTATCTTAAGGCTCATTGAATGTACTTATGTGAATGCCTTGTTATGTTGTTGTGTGCAGTAAAGCAGGTATAGCTGAGATGTTTGAGGGGCACCAGGGCCCAGTGACTGGGATCAGCTGCCATAACGCTGTGGGCACTGTGGACTTCTCACACCTCTTCATCACGTCCTCCTTTGACTGGACTGTAAAACTGTGGTCCATCAAGGTAAGACAAGTCACATTACCCTACTCAGGGTGTTACCCCTGTACCCTGATCTACATTTTAAACTAACAATTACAAGACAGCTATAACTGCCACCTAAGGCCACAAAGAACCCTCAGCAGTAGCAACATTCTTGCACTGTCTCTGTAGAATTAGAATGGAATAGAATTCTCGTAGAATAGAATTTGAATTTGTGGTTCTTTCTGTGTCTGTCTCTGTAGAATTAGAATGGAATAGAATTCTCGTAGAATAGAATTTGAATTTGTGGTTCTTTCTGTGTCTGTCTCTGTAGAATTAGAATGGAATAGAATTCTCGTAGAATAGAATTTGAATTTGTTGTTCTTTCTGTGTCTGTCTCTCTCTCCAGCACAACAAGCCATTGTACTCCTTTGAGGATAATGCAGACTATGTCTATGATGTCAGTTGGTCCCCTGTGCATCCGGCTCTCTTTGCCTCCGTGGATGGGATGGGTCGTTTGGACCTGTGGAACCTCAACAATGACACTGAGGTGAGTCACACAATCTCATTGGTTACTTTACTTACATATGGCTCATCGTTCCATTGGGAGCATAGGTCATCGACAACTCCTGTCCATCACACTTTGTTCTGGGCGGTCTCCTCCAGCTCGTTCCTCTCCATCACACTCTGTTCTGGGCAGTCTCCTCCAGCTCGTTCCTCTCCATCACACTCTGTTCTGGGCAGTCTCCTCCAGCTCGTTCCTCTCCATCACACTCTGTTCTGGGCAGTCTCCTCCAGCTCGTTCCTCTCCATCACACTCTGTTCTGGGCAGTCTCCTCCAGCTCGTTCCTCTCCATCACACTCTGTTCTGGGCAGTCTCCTCCAGCTCGTTCTTCTCCATCACACTCTGTTCTGGGCAGTCTCCTCCAGCTCGTTCCTCTCCATCACACTCTGTTCTGGGCAGTCTCCTCCAGCTCGTTCCTCTCCATCACACTCTGTTCTGGGCAGTCTCCTCCAGCTCGTTCCTCTCCATCACACTCTGTTCTGGGCAGTCTCCTCCAGCTCGTTCCTCTCCATCACACTCTGTTCTGGGCAGTCTCCTCCAGCTCGTTCCTCTCCATCACACTCTGTTCTGGGCAGTCTCCTCCAGCTCGTTCCTCTCCATCACACTCTGTTCTGGGCAGTCTCCTCCAGCTCGTTCCTCTCCATCACACTCTGTTCTGGGCAGTCTCCTCCAGCTCGTTCCTCTCCATCACACTCTGTTCTGGGCAGTCTCCTCCAGCTCGTTCCTCTCCATCACACTCTGTTCTGGGCAGTCTCCTCCAGCTCGTTCCTCTCCATCACACTCTGTTCTGGGCAGTCTCCTCCAGCTCGTTCTTCTCCATGACGGTTTTTATTAGTTAATTGTTTACCACTGTACAGCTTTCTTTTATCCTGGACTGGATGTGTATGATGCAGAAGGATATGATCATATTTCTACATAGCTATCTGTTGTTGGTATGTGGTTGTAAGATAATATGACGCTTTTCTTTTTAAAGGTGCCCACAGCGAGTGTGACGATCGAGGGGGCGTGTGCTCTGAACCGTGTGAGATGGGCGTCGGGAGGCAGAGAGGTTGCCGTGGGTGACTCGGAGGGACGTGTCTGGATCTACGATGTGGGAGAGGTGAAATAATGAAGTCCATCATTTAAAGGGTTGGAACGATGAGAGAATGGGTGCTGTAGCTGAAACAAGATGGATCTCGTGGCCTTGTTGTTGTGCCTTGGATTCTTATTCACTTCTTTGCTGCAATGTGATACATTAGTTGTTACTGTTGTTTCAATTCAATTCAATTCAAGGGCTTTATTGGCATGGGAAACATGTGTTAACATTGCCAAAGCAAGTGAGGTAGACAACATACAAAGTGAATATATAAGGTGAAAAACAACAAAAATGAAAAAAAAATAGTTTCTATTCAATTGTTTTTCAGTTTTTTTTTCTTCATATATATGCTCATCCATATATTTTATACTTATATATTCTTGTCCCATTCCTTTACTAGATTGTGTGTATTAGGTTTAGTTGTGGAATTTGTTGGATATTACCTGTTAGATATTACTGCACTGCCGGATCTAGAAGCACAAGCATTTCGCTACGCTCGCAATAACATCTGCTAACCGTGTGTATGTGACCAATAACATTGGATTTGATTTGATTTGATATGTGACTGACCGTGTTTGTCTCCTGTAGCTGGCAGTGCCACACCCTGAGGACTGGAGCCACTTAGCCCGCACCCTAGTTGAGATCCGTGCCAACCGCGGGGATGGAGAGGAGGAAGGGGCCGTGGAGCTGCCAGTTTGAAACCTTCTCACCCTCTCATCAATGGATGCAACGTTTCAGGACTGACAGCCTGATAACAGACATTTACGGACAACAAACCATCATTTACTGACGTAACAACAGCAGCAGCATGCTTCAGTGAGATCCAAGTCATTGGGATTAGACTGACTCCAAGCTTATGCTCCATAGATCAAAGTATGAAATGCCGATTTGCCCGGGGCAACAACTATTCTTACCAGGGTTATTTATCTGTTATTGGTTCATTAAACAGTTGATATGTATATACTTGATATCAGAATCATATGGCTTGCAATGATAATGTGCTTATGGGTCTAACGTGGGTCTCAATGTTGGAGTGAGCTAGATATGATCCTTATATTCTACTCACGAGGTTTGATTATCAGATTCCTGTGATCTGTTCATGTTCTTCTTTCTTCAAGGTTATAAAAGCTGCACGAATAACAAGTTGGATCATTGTTTTCTCAAGATATCCAAGTGAACCTTTAATAATGTTTTTAAGTAGCTTTTGGGCTTTTCAGTGCATTAAGCATGATAATTATTACATTTTGGTTGCTGTTAAACAATTTTGTTTTGTTCTAAGAAATAAGTCTAAAAATGTATGGCTTTTTGCTGTAAGGACAACAATTGACAATAAAAATATGGATAAATACTGAGGGGGATGTATGCCACAAATCTCCCAGACCAGGCTATATGGGCTACTGTCATACTGTCGTAGAAGTTTTGGGGTTATGGTTGAAGATAATACATTTACAGTGTGTATTGCATTTTACATTTTACTACCATTATTTAAATATTCCACCTATGCCATTTCTGTGTTTGATATTGAATCGAAACATTTGTACAGTAATTTGATATAAACCATCCTCAGTCAGCTACTGTAAAATATTGATTGAGGTCCGTTGTAGTATCATCGTGTGAATGTACTGTGCGTACTACTTTGACAATTGACCTATTGCGATGTTATTTATGAAAGGGGTAATCTTGGTAAAGAGGTGGCTTTATTCTTTCTTTGTCCACTGTCGTTGACTTCTTATTATAGCTCAGTGGTCATTTTCGAACGTACGCGAATCCACGTAGCAGGCGGAGTTCTGTTTCCATGACAATTACGTCAATATTAGTGTCGGGTAACTAAAGGTCATGCTAAAGACAAGCGCCACACAGAAGGAAACAGAATGGCGGAGGTAAAACTTAACTGTTGTGCTTTAAAACGGCGAGATATTCTCGTATGGTGTGGCTTCAGTGTCGTTTCGTTTCGTTTTCGCGGTACTTGGTTTATTCTATGCGTGGTCACGGGGAGGACAGTCTGAGCGGAGCATAGCCTCGCTAGTAAGCCTGAAGGAGTTTGACTTTACTCGGAAGGATAGCTCAGCTGGTTAGCATGTTTGACTTTACTCGGAAGGATAGCACAGCTGGCTAGTTGGATATGCTAATCTGCTAGATTACTTTTTGACTGATTTTTTTTTTGCTTGCAAGTCAGTTAGCTAAATGACGGGCGACTAAAGCCAAATAGAGAACCGTAGTTCGCTACCCAGTACTCCATGTTTACGTTTAATATTGTGAAGCTACTTGTCGGCCTTTCTCCAGTTTACTTCTGCCCGTGTTAGCTTGCTAGCTTTGTGCTTGATTGCACTCTGCAGAGGTTAGCAGCACTAGCGGTAGCAAGCAGTACAAGTTCGTTTCGTTCTTTTAAAAACCGCATATATTAAAGTCAAGCAAGCTAGCTTCTCTATTTTCTCGGAAGCTTGTTCTAATGCCGATTGAATTGATCAAATGCTATAACTATCTTTTTTTGTTACCTAATGTTCCTAACTAGCTTGTTTTTAGACTTATGATGTAGCAGGGCTCTGGAAAAATTTTTAATAATGCAGATAAAGATTTGAAATGGAATGTTTTTCACACAACCCAGGTTCTGAGTTAGTTACACCATTCTGGCAGATCGTTGAAATCCAACGTCAATCCAACGCCATCTCTGCTGTTTCTAAAATTACACTGTATGAGGGAGACAAAGTCAATGAAATAACAACAACACTGAATGTTGTAATATATGGATAGATAAACTTGACACTATTGTCTTATTTGACTTGTTCATGTTTTCTCACAGCCCTGTAGGGGGCGACCAAGGTCAAAGTTCAATTCCAATTTCCTTAGCTGCTATTGTCAGTGACAGACTGCATACAGTAGTATCATCTTTACAGATCTGTTCAGTATGTTGTCAAGATTGGTTGCCTGGTACTGTAAACATCCCCGACTGGAAGCTGTAATGTACATGTTCTAGCTTTCAGTAGGGTGTTTGCTGCTCCATTCTTCCGCAGACTCCTAGACCAGTGTTGTTGTTTGTAGATCTAGGGCTGCATTCCAGTCAAAATTAGCACCTTCTCTTCCTCCCATCACTTGGAGTAAACCCTCCAGTGACGTATGTATGGCGAAGTGGATGAGGGAAGCGGTTGCAAGTAAAAGTGGATCGGGACCACAGGAGGCTGCTGAGGGGAGGATGGCTCATAATAATGGCCAGAACTGCATGAATGGAATGGCATACGTTTGATGTATTTGATACCATTCTGTTCCAGCCATTACCACAAGCCTGTCCTACCCTATTAAGATGCCACCAACCTCAGGTTTGCATCTGCATTTAAATAACTGAATGTTATTGTTTGTACATCTGGTGTTTCCCAGACACGAGTGTGTCTGACTCAAGTGAGTGCGCTTTACTTCCAGTTCTACTGCTGTGGAAATGGATGTATCCTAGTTTCTCCATTCTGAGTGTAGTTACTGTAAACATCCTACACTCAGCTATAGCCTGTATGGAAGGCTGGGGGGAGGGTGTTTACTTTGGCTGGCTTGGACAGCTTCAATCTGCATGGATGGGATTTAATGGATCACTCGTGACGAGATGGAAAGATTTATTTTTGTACGAACAGAGAAGAAGCCTGCAATTAATTCCCATTGGTAGTTTAAAAAAAAAAAGAGAAACCTAACATGTAGAAGATACAATCAATGGATGATATGTGGATGCATTGTCACCGATCAATAATGACAATACTGTTTGTTATTGCAAAACAATAAACTTTGCAAATGTGTATTGATTGACTGACTGTTTCTTTTATTCCTTGGAATGTTTATAATGTATATCACAGTTTATAGCATACTATTAGCCTAACATTTTTATGGAACTGGTTGAAAATGGTAGTGATTGCTGAAGAAAATGCACATTCATTCACAAATTGAAATGTTTTGCCAGTTCACACACCTGTATTCAAAATCCATGTAGGCTACATTTTTTTTTCTTTTTTTCTACTGTGTTATTGTTAATTGTTTACTCCATGTGTAACTCTGTGTTGTCTGTTCACACTGCTATGCTTTATCTTGGCCAGGTCGCAGTTGCAAATGAGAACTTGTTCTCAACTAGCCTACCTGGTTAAATACAGGTGAAATAAAAAAAATAAAAAATAAAAATTTAAAGCTTAATTATTTCATAACATTATTTATATAAATTCGTTTTCTACTGTTACGGGAACAAATGTAATAACCATTGAGCATATCTTGGCGTGAGTAACCAATCATATATGTCAGAGGATTTTGTAATAAGGAGAGTACTGTACACGATCCCATTCAAAAGAATGGAGTGGAAACCATTTACAAATGTATCAAGGGTAGACTATGCCTTCTGGTCATCCCAGCCACTGGGGGAGAACATCCCAAACCAGCCTGCTTTTCTGTCCACAGGAAGACTTTATCCGCCATATTTGTTGTCGCAGATTCGCCAGAAACCTTCCTCAAAATAAATAAAAATACGATTTTCAATTACATATTCAATAAGTAATGTAGATATAAATAAATGTACATGTAACTCTTAGGGTATTACGTTTTATTTTACAAACATGGCGACGTCAACTGCAGGTAAGTACTCGAATCGATTGTTTACCTTTTCGTACAGTACTATCTCGAGAAATAACATTTCTTAGCTAGGTAAAAGTAGCAAGCTAGCCAACAGATGTAGTCAAATTACTCATGTGAAGTTTAATCTATGCTAAAAGTGGGGCACATAATTACCGTGACCAGCCACAACATTGACAGCACATTTATTGCAGCTAAATGTTCGGCCTAAAGTTATTGGATTTAGTTTGTAAAGAAAGTACTTATCACGAAACTGTTCCTGTTTCTTCCAGGGTTTAGCTAGCTTTATTCATACTGCTGAGGAGTCAGGAGTTCAACCATCTTTGCTGTTGTAGTGGTAGCTAAACCTGTCTGGAGAGCTACAGAGTGTGCACAGAGCAAACTAAAACTATACTGCACTGACCTCATTCCATTTCTGTATTCCCAGCTTGTAGTTGCTAGGCTGGCTTGTTCATGTAGGCCCTAGCTAGGATGGAATTCAGTATTTTGAATGAAAGAAAGGTAGGTTAGCTAGAGGAAAAATATACAGTCCCTGACCAAAGAATGAACCACGCAGAACGAACACTAAACACACGAGGAGACACACAAGCACAATGTAAAGGCCAATCCACTGCCAGCCTATTGAAAATATCTAATTTCCATTGAAGTAATTTAGCAGACACTCTTCTCCAGAGCGACTTACGTTTTCATTCTCTTCTTTTTCTTGCGTACTGGTCCCCCGTGGAAATCGAACCCACAATTCTGGTGTTGCAAGCACCATGCTCTACCAACTGTCAATTAAACTGTCAATGTGTAATGATCAAATTTGTACATAAACACACGTTAATCTTGGCCTGCCTGGCTGTTAATTCACAGGTGGGACTTCCTCCATCTTCATGTGTAAACTGTGCAACCTGTTCTCTCCACACCGAGCACAGCTCCTCTCCCATGTGTCTGAGAAGCACCACACAGAGGGGCTCAACGCTGATGACATCATTGTGGCCCTCATGCCATTGACAGCTCCACTGGAGAATGGTGGAGGTGAGCACCTCCTCAAAGCAACCAGGGATACTAATGGTGGAGGTGGAGGTGAGCACCTCTTCAAAGCAGCCAGGGATACTAATAGTCGAGGTGAGCACCTCTTCAAAGCAGCCAGGGATACTAAGGGTGGAGGTGAGCACCTCTTCAAAGCAGCCAGGGATACTAAGGGTGGAGGTGAGCACCTCTTCAAAGCAGCCAGGGATACAAATGGTGGAGGTGAGCACCTCTTCAAAGCAGCCAGGGATACAAATGGTGGAGGTGTGCACCTCTTCAAAGCAGCCAAGGATACTAATTAATAGTCGAGGTGAGCACCTCTTTAAAGTAACCAGGGATACTAAGGGTGGAGGTGGAGGTGAGACACCTCTTCAAAGCAGACAGGGATACTAATGGTGGAGGTGAGCACCTCTTCAAAGCAGACAGGGATACTAATGGTGGAGGTGAGCACCTCTTCAAAGCAGACAGGGATACTAATGGTGGAGGTGAGCACCTCTTCAAAGCAGACAGGGATACTAATAGCCGAGGTGAGCACCTCTTCAAAGTAATCAGGGATACTAAGGGTGGAGGTGGAGGTGAGCACCTCTTCAAAGCAGCCAGGGATACTAATAGTCGAGGTGAGCACCTCTTCAAAGTAACCAGGGATACTAAGGGTGGAGGTGGAGGTGAGCACCTCTTCAAAGCAGCCAGGGATACTAAGGGTGGAGGTGGAGGTGAGCACCTCTTCAAAGCAGCCAAGGATGCTAATAGTCGAGGTGAGCACCTCTTCAAAGTAACCAGGGATACTAAGGGTGGAGGTGAGCACCTCTTCAAAGCAACCAGGGATACTAAGGGTGGAGGTGAGCACCTCTTCAAAGCAGCCAGGGATACTAAGGGTGGAGGTGGAGGTGAGCACCTCTTCAAAGCAGCCAGGGATACTAAGGGTGGAGGTGGAGGTGAGCACCTCTTCAAAGCAGCCAAGGATGCTAATAGTTGAGGTGAGCACCTCTTCAAAGTAACCAGGGATACTAAGGGTGGAGATGGAGGTGAGCACCTCTTCAAAGCAGCCAGGGATAATAGGGCATTGCAACAACCGACCGTATTATGGTGTTTCTTTGTTTTTCAATGATCTGAATAATTGGCTACTCAGTGCCTCGGTAGTCCTTCAAACATTTGTAGCAGATTGTAATCCGATTTTGACAGCTCTTTTTAATCCAGGACTAGGCTTAATTTGTGTCTGGGAAACCGGCCCTATAGGTCTGTCTGTGTGTAATAGAGTGATTGATGGCAGTGATCATATTTCCCCCACAGATAGCCCTGTTAAGAGAAAACGAGGACGTCCTAAGGGCTCAACCAAGAAGATTGTAGCTGATGGGCCCATGACAGAGACTACTAGCCCCAACCAGAAAAAGCAGAAACAACAGACAGTAGAGGCCCAATCAGAAGCTGGGCCAGTGGACGAGGAAGAACCAGAGGACAACAATGCCCTGGACTGCAAGAAGTGCAACCGTGTGTTCGGCAACAGACGACAGATCATGAAACACATCTGCTTGATGGACCTCAGAGAGGATGAGGATCAGGAGGAGGACAACGGTATGTGTGAAGTCAACTGTTTTATGTCTGTTTAGAATAGATCGGAATAGAATAGTGCTTTATGGTCCATCTAGGGATACATCCCAAATGGCATCCTATTCCCTATATAGTTCACTACTTTTTACCAGGGCCCATACACGACATGGCCAAAGGTATGTGGACACCTGCTCATCAGACATCTCATTCCAAAATCATGGGCATTAATATGGAGTTGGTCCCCCCTTTTGCTGGTGTAACAGCCTCCACTCTTCTGGGAAGGCTTTCTACTAGATGTTGTTGGAACATTGCTGGTGTAACAGCCTCCACTCTTCTGGGAAGGCTTTCTACTAGATGTTGTTGGAACATTGCTGCTGTAACAGCCTCCACTCTTCTGGGAAGGCTTTCTACTAGATGTTGTTGGAACATTGCTGGTGTAACAGCCTCCACTCTTCTGGGAAGGCTTTCTACTAGATGTTGTTGGAACATTGCTAGTGTAACAGCCTCCACTCTTCTGGGAAGGCTTTCTACTAGATGTTGTTGGAACATTGCTGGTTCCTCCACTCTTCTGGGAAGGCTTTCTACTGTTGTTGGAACATTGCTAGAACATTGCTGTTGTTGTAACAGCCTCCACTCTTCTGGGAAGGCTTTCTGTTGATGGACTAGATGTTGTTGGAACATTGCTGCTGTAACAGCCTCCACTCTTCTGGGAAGGCTTTCTACTAGATGTTGTTGGAACATTGCTGCTGTAACAGCCTCCACTCTTCTGGGAAGGCTTTCTACTAGATGTTGTTGGAACATTGCTGGTGTAACAGCCTCCACTCTTCTGGGAAGGCTTTCTACTAGATGTTGTTGGAACATTGCTGCTGTAACAGCCTCCACTCTTCTGGGAAGGCTTTCTACTAGATGTTGTTGGAACATTGCTGGTGTAACAGCCTCCACTCTTCTGGGAAGGCTTTCTACTAGATGTTGTTGGAACATTGCTGGTGTAACAGCCTCCACTCTTCTGGGAAGGCTTTCTACTAGATGTTGTTGGAACATTGCTGCTATAACAGCCTCCACTCTTCTGGGAAGGCTTTCTACTAGATGTTGTTGGAACATTGCTGCTGTAACAGCCTCCACTCTTCTGGGAAGGCTTTCTACTAGATGTTGTTGGAACATTGCTGGTGTAACAGCCTCCACTCTTCTGGGAAGGCTTTCTACTAGATGTTGTTGGAACATTGCTGCTGTAACAGCCTCCACTCTTCTGGGAAGGCTTTCTACTAGATGTTGTTGGAACATTGCTGCTATAACAGCCTCCACTCTTCTGGGAAGGCTTTCTACTAGATGTTGTTGGAACATTGCTGCTATAACAGCCTCCACTCTTCTGGGAAGGCTTTCTACTAGATGTTGTTGGAACATTACTGTGGGGACTTGCTTCCATTCAGCCACAAGAGTGAGGTTGGGCGATTAGGCCTGGCTCGCAGTCTGCGTTCCAATTCATCCCAAAGGTGTTCGATGGGGTTGAGGTCAGGGCTTTTTGCAGAACAGTCAAGTTCTTCCACAACGATCTCGACAAACCATTTCTGTATGAACCTCTCTCTGTGTACGTGGGTATTGTCATGCTGAAACAGGAAAGAGTCTTCACCAAACTGTTGCCACAAAGTTGGAAGCACAGAATCGTCTAGAATGTCATTTTATACTGTAGCGTTAAGCTTTCCCTTCTCTGGAACTAAGGGGCCTAGCCCAAACCATGAAAAACAGCCCCAGACCATTATTTTTCCTCCACCAAACTTTACAGTTGACACTATTCATTGGGGCAGGTAGTGTTCTCCTGGCATCCACCAATCCCAGATTTGTCCATCAGACTGCCAGATGGTGAAGCGTGATTCCACTGTTCCAGAGTCCAATGGTGGCGAGCTTTACACCACTCCAGCCGAGGCTTGGCATTGTGCATGGGAATCTTAGGCTTATGTGCGGCTGTTCGGCCATGGAAACCCATTTCATGAAGCTCCCGACGAATAGTTCTTGTGCTGACGTTGCTTCCAGAGGCAGTTTGGAACTCTGTAGTGAGTGTTGCAACAGAGGACAGGCGATTTTTACGCGCTTCAGCACTTGGCGGTCCCGTTCTGTGAGCTTGTGTGGCCTACCACTTTGCGCCTGAGCCGTTGTTGCTCCTAGATGTTTCCACTTCCCAATAAAAGCACTTACAGTTGACAGGGGCAGCTCTAGCAGGGCAGAAATTATACAAACTGACTTGTTGGAAAGGTGGCATCCTATGACGGTGCCACGTTGAAAGTCACTGAGTTCATCAGTAAGGCTGCCAATGTCTATCTATGGAGATTGCATACACACACCTCCCGTCAAGCATTCCACAGGGATGCTACCCCATGTTGACTCCAATGCTTCCCACAGTTGTGTCAAGTTGGCTGGATGTCCTTTGAGTGGTGGACCATCATTGATACACACAGGAAACTGTTGAGCATGAAAACCCCAGCAGCGTTGCAGTTCTTGACACAATCTGGTGCTCCTGGCACCAACTACCATACCCCATTCAAAGGCACTTAAATCTTTTGTCTTGTCTCTGATTGAAGTGGATTTAGCAAGTGACATCAATAAGGGATCATAGCTTTCACCTGGATTCACCTGGTCAATCAATGTCAAGGAAAGAGCTATGTTCACCATCTAAATGTCAATATCTATATGTTCACCATCTAAATGTCTATATCTATATGTTCACCATCTAAATGTCTATATCTATATGTTCACCATCTAAATGTCTATATCTATACCATCTAAATGTCTATATCTATATGTTCACTGTCTAAATGTCTATATCTACCGTCTATGTCTATACCATCTAAATGTCTATATCAATATGTTCACCATCTAAATGTCAATATCTATATGTTCACCATCTAAATGTCTATATCTACCGTCTATATCTATACCGTCTAAATGTCTATATATGTTCACCATCTAAATGTCTATATCTATACCATCTAAATGTCTGTCTATATGTTCACCATCTAAATGTCTATGTCTATATGTTCACCATCTAAATGTCAATATCTATATGTTCACCATCTAAATGTCTATGTCTATATCTATACCATCTAAATGTCTATATCTATATGTTCACCATCTAAATGTCTATATCTATATGTTCACCATCTAAATGTCTATGTCTATATCTATACCATCTAAATGTCTATATCTATATGTTCACCATCTAAATGTCTATATCTATATGTTCACCATCTAAATGTCTATATCTATATGTTCACCATCTAAATGTCTATATCTATACCATCTAAATGTCTATATCTATATGTTCACCATCTAAATGTCTATATCTATATGTTCACCATCTAAATGTCTATATCTATACCATCTAAATGTCTATATCAATATGTTCACCATCTAAATGTCTATATCTATATGTCTATATCTACCGTCTATATCTATACCATCTAAATGTCTATATCTATACCATCTAAATGTCTATATCTATATGTCTATATCTACCGTCTATATCTATACCATCTAAATGTCTATATCTATATGTCTATATCTACCGTCTATATCTATACCATCTAAATGTCTATATGTTCACCATCTAATATATGAATAATAATAATGGCATATGGCATAACATATGCCATTTAGCAGACGCTTTTATCCAAAGCGACTTACAGTCATGTGTGCATACATTCTACGACATGGGTGGTCACCATCTAAATCTATACCTGACTACCCTGTTAAAGCGCCATGCTCTACCAACTGAGCTCAGAAGGACCATCTATAATGTCTAAATGTCTATATGTTCACCATCTAAATGTCTGTCTATATGTTCACCATCTAAATGTCTATATCAATATGTTCACCATCTAAATGTCTATATCAATATGTTCACCGTCTAAATGTCTATATCTATATGTTCACCATCTAAATGTCTATATCAATATGTTCTAAATGTCATCTAAATCTAAATGTCTATTATCAATATGTTCACCCAGCAGCGTTGCAGTAAATGTCTATATCAATATGTCTATCTACCGTCTATATCTATACCATCTAAATGTCTATATCAATATGTTCACCATCTAAATGTCTTTATCAATATGTTCACCGTCTAAATGTCTATATCAATATGTCTATCTACCGTCTATATCTATACCATCTAAATGTCTATATGTTCACTGTCTATGTCTATATGTTCACCGTCTAAATGTCTATATCTATATGTTCACCATCTAAATGTCTTTATCAATATGTTCACCGTCTAAATGTCTATATCAATATGTCTATCTACCGTCTATATCTATACCATCTAAATGTCTATATCTATATGTTCACCATCTAAATGTCTATATCAATATGTTCACCATCTAAATGTCTATATCAATATGTTCACCATCTAAATGTCTATATCAATATGTTCACCATCTAAATGTCTGTCTATATGTTCACCATCTAAATGTCTATATCTATATGTTCACCATCTAAATGTCTATATCAATATGTTCACCATCTAAATGTCTATATCAATATGTTCACCATCTAAATGTCTATATCAATATGTTCACCATCTAAATGTCTATATCAATATGTTCACCATCTAAATGTCTTTATCAATATGTTCACCATCTAAATGTCTATATCAATATGTCTATCTACCGTCTATATGTCTATACCATCTAAATGTCTATATGTTCACCATCTAAATGTCTATATGTTCACCATCTAAATGTCTATATCTATATGTTCACCATCTAAATGTCTATATCAATATGTTCACCGTCTAAATGTCTATATCAATATGTTCACCGTCTAAATGTCTATATCTATACCATCTAAATGTCTATATGTTCACTGTCTATGTCTATATGTTCACCGTCTAAATGTCTATATCTATATGTTCACCATCTAAATGTCTTTATCAATATGTTCACCGTCTAAATGTCTATATCAATATGTCTATCTACCGTCTATATCTATACCATCTAAATGTCTATATGTTCACCATCTAAATGTCTATATCTATATGTTCACCATCTAAATGTCTATATCAATATGTTCACCATCAATATGTTCACCATCTAAATGTCTGTCTATATGTTCACCATCTAAATGTCTATCTGCTCTGTTTTATTGATTGATGCTTAGTTTTCATGATCTCTCCCCACAGACAAAGAGTTTGAGGCTCAACCTGGCGCAGCAGAAGGCAAAGAGGAGGATCGGGAGAGAAGCTCAAAGAGGCCACGGCCACTCCGCTCTGAGAGGGTTTCTCTTGTGAAGGAGCAGGAACCAGCAGGAGGCCCCAAGAACCCCATCATCAGTGTGGTTCTGACCGCTCATGAGGCACTTCCTGGTAAGTTACAACTACATTATCATCAGTGTGGTTCTGACCGCTCATGAGGCACTTCCTGGTAAATTACAACTACATTATCATCCGTGTGGTTCTGACCGCTCATGAGGCACATTATCAGTGTGGTTCTGACCGCTCAGGAGGCACTTCCTGGTAAGTTACAACTACATTATCATCAGTGTGGTTCTGACCGCTCATGAGGCACTTCCTGGTAAGCTACAACTGTATTATCATATGGTTCTGGCACCCTACCTACATGGTGTTATACTTTTGACCAGGTAAGGCACAATAGGCTGTCGGGGAATAGGCTGTCGGGAATAGGCTGTCGGGAATAGGCTGTCAATAGGCTGTCGGGAATAGGCTGTCTATAGGCTGTTCACCATAGGCTGTCTATATCATAGGCTGTAGGGAATAGGCTGTAGGGAATAGGCTGTAGGGAATAGGCTGTCGGGAATAGGCTGTCTAAAGGCACTGTCTGGGAATAGGCTGTAGGGAATATAGGCTGTAGGGAATCTGTAGGGAATAGGCTGTAGGGAATAGGCAATAATAGGCTGTATCAATGTCGGGAATAGGCTGTCGGGAATAGGCATGTCTAAAGGCTGTCTATCTAGGCTCTGTAGGCTGTAGATTGAGGCTGTTAATAGGCTGTCGGGAATAGGCTGTCGGGGGAATAGGCTGTAGGGAATAGGCTGTTTGGAATAGGCTGTAGGGAATAGGCTGTAGGGGAATAGGCAAAGAGGAATAGGCTGTAGGGAATAGGCTGTAGGGAATAGGCTGTAGGGAATAGGCTGTAGGGAATAGGCTGTGTAGTCGGGAATAGGCTGTCAGGAATAGGCTGTAGGGAATAGGCTGTATCAATAGGTGTGGTTAGGCTGTACCGGGAATAGGCTGAGGCAATAGGCTGTAGGTAATAGGCTTACAATAGGCATGTATCATAGGCTGTGTGGTTCTGACTGTCATAGAGGCACAGGCTGTATCAGTGTGGTTCTGACCGCTCAGGAGGCACTTCCTGGTAAGCTGTAGGGAATAGGCTGTTAGGCTGATCAGGGGCTGTTCTGTAGGGAATAGGCTGTAGGGAATAGGCTGTAGGCAATAGGCTGTCGGGAATAGGCTGTATCAATAGGTGTAGGGAATAGGCTGTAGGGAATAGGCTGTAGGGAATAGGCTGTAGGGAATAGGCTGTCGGGAATAGGCTGTAGGGAATAGGCTGTAGGGAATAGGCTGTAGGGAATAGGCTGTCGGGAATAGGCTGTAGGGAATAGGCTGTAGGGAATAGGCTGTAGGGAATAGGCTGTAGGGAATAGGGTGCCATTGAGGATGCACGTGGATCAACCAGAGGATCTTCAGATTTTATCCAGAAAATTATAGATTCACAATGTTGCAGTTGGTACATTTTCAGAGGTTTATGTATGAAAAATCAGGAAAATTTCTAGTCTATGTATTCCCGATGACTTGTCTTTGTACCGAGGCTGTATAAACTTTTATCTGTCTGTGTATTTGTTTATTTAGGTGCGACAAGGATAGTGCCGATCGAGGCCACCCCGGCAGAGCCAGTTACTCCAGCAGACACAGACCCTCAGGAGGCAGGACAGAAGAGAGGATTTCAGGAATATTCCATACAACAAGCTGCTTATGAAGTACCATTAAAGTCAAACAGGTTACAGACGTTTGAGTTGTTCACCACACAGCAGTAGAACATGAAGAACTCAGACTGTATTGTGGCGTTAATTAACATAATGATGTATTGACTGAACTGAATCAATGTAGTCTACAGTATTATCAAGCATTGGGAAATGTCACAGTCTATATGTAACACTTTAATGGATGTGACAACAACAGATTTCAGCATTGTTACTGTAGATACAAACATGTTTTTGCTATAGTGTTACTGTAGATACAAACATGTTTTTGCTATAGTGTTACTGTAGATACAAACATGTTTTTGCTATAGTGTTACTGTAGATACAAACATGTTTTTGCTATAGTGTTACTGTAGATACAAACATGTTTTTGCTATAGTGTTACTGTAGATACAAACATGTTTTTGCTATAGTGTTACTGTAGATACAAACATGTTTTTGCTATAGTGTTACTGTAGATACAAACATGTTTTTGCTATAGTGTTACTGTAGATACAAACATGTTTTTGCTATAGTGTTACTGTAGATGTAGAACAAACATGTTTTTGCTATAGTGTTACTGTAGATACAAACATGTTTTTGCTATAGTGTTACTGTTTTTGCTAGATACAAACATGTTTTTGCTATAGTGTTACTGTAGATACAAACAAACATGTTTTTGCTATAGTGTTACTGTAGATACAAACATGTTTTGCTATAGTGTTACTGTAGATACAAATGTTTTTGCTATAGTGTTACTGTAGATACAAACATGTTTTTGCTATAGTGTTACTGTAGATACAAACATGTTTTTGCTATAGTGTTACTGTAGATACAAACATGTTTTTGCTATAGTGTTACTGTAGATACAAACATGTTTTTGTGTTACTGTAGATACAAACATGTTTTTGCTATAGTGTTACTGTAGATACAAACATGTTTTATAGCTGTAGATACAAACATGTTTTTGTTACTGTAGATACAAACATGTTTTTGCTATAGTGTTACTGTAGATACAAACATGTTTTGCTATAGTGTTACTGTAGATACAAACATGTTTTTGCTATAGTGTTACTGTAGATACAAACATGTTTTTGCTATAGTGTTACTGTAGATACAAACATGTTTTTGCTATAGTGTACAAACATGTAAAGACAGGTTACAAACATGTTTTTGCTATAGTGTTACTGTGATTGTTTTTGCTACTGTAGATACAAACATGTTTTTGCTATAGTGTTACTGTAGATACAAACATGTTTTTGCTATAGTGTTACTGTAGATACAAACATGTTTTTGCTATAGTGTTACTGTAGATACAAACATGTTTTTGCTATAGTGTTACTGTAGATACAAACATGTTTTTGCTATAGTGTTACTGTAGATACAAACATGTTTTTGCTATAGTGTTACTGTAGATACAAACATGTTTTTGCTATAGTGTTACTGTAGATACAAACATGTTTTTGCTATAGTGTTACTGTAGATACAAACATGTTTTTGCTATAGTGTTACTGTAGATACAAACATGTTTTTGCTATAGTGTTACTGTAGATACAAACATGTTTTTGCTATAGTGTTACTGTAGATACAAACATGTTTTTGCTATAGTGTTACTGTAGATACAAACATGTTTTTGCTATAGTGTTACTGTAGATACAAACATGTTTTTGCTATAGTGTTACTGTAGATACAAACATGTTTTTGCTATAGTGTTACTGTAGATACAAACATGTTTTTGCTATAGTGTTACTGTAGATACAAACATGTTTTTGCTATAGTGTTACTGTAGATACAAACATGTTTTTGCTATAGTGTTACTGTAGATACAAACATGTTTTTGCTATAGTGTTACTGTAGATACAAACATGTTTTTGCTATAGTGTTACTGTAGATACAAACATGTTTTTGCTATAGTGTTACTGTAGATACAAACATGTTTTTGCTATAGTGTTACTGTAGATACAAACATGTTTTTGCTATAGTGTTACTGTAGATACAAACATGTTTTTGCTATAGTGTTACTGTAGATACAAACATGTTTTTGCTATAGTGTTACTGTAGATACAAACATGTTTTTGCTATAGTGTTACTGTAGATACAAACATGTTTTTGCTATAGTGTTACTGTAGATACAAACATGTTTTTGCTATAGTGTTACTGTAGATACAAACATGTTTTTGCTATAGTGTTACTGTAGATACAAACATGTTTTTGCTATAGTGTTACTGTAGATACAAACATGTTTTTGCTATAGTGTTACTGTAGATACAAACATGTTTTTGCTATAGTGTTACTGTAGATACAAACATGTTTTTGCTATAGTGTTACTGTAGATACAAACATGTTTTTGCTATAGCGCAAATAGAATTTTGGCAAAGTTACTTTGGAAAAAGAGCAACATACGGCAGAACCAAATATGTGTATTGCAACATCCCTCGTTCATACAGAATAGGACAGACCCAGTTGAAGATCTTCACCTGCGAATACTGCAACAAGGTCTTCAAGTTCCGCCACTCGTTGCAGGCCCATCTGCGAACCCACACCAACGAGAAACCCTTCAAGTGCCCACACTGTGACTACGCCAGTGCCATCAAAGCCAACCTCAGCGTCCACTTGCGCAAGCACACGGGAGAGAAGTTCAGCTGTGAACACTGCTCCTTCCAGTGCCTCAGCAAGGGCCACCTCAAGGTGCACGTGGAGAGAGTTCACCACAAGATCAAGCAGCACTGTCTCTTCTGCAAAAAGAAGTACTCTGATGTCAAGAACCTGCTGAAACACATGAGGGAGAGCCACGACCTTGAGGACAAGAAGGTGAAGGTCCTCTCTCTTTTTAAAAATCTATCATATGCCTTTATACTGTCTTTATTATGAGATCTTATTGATGTAGTTATTAATAACATGTATTATTATGAAGGTGAAGGACTCGTACCATGAGTATAGTCTACAGACCAGGGAAGGCAAGAGGCAGCTCCTCTACGACTGCCAGATCTGCGACCGCAAGTTCAAGAACGAGCTGGACCGTGACCGCCACATGATGGTTCACGGTAGCGAGAGGCCGTTCGGCTGCGAGCTGTGTGACCACGGCTGCACCAAGTTTCAGGCTCTCCAGGCTCACGTCCGTAAGCATCCCTTCCTCTACGTGTGTGCCGCCTGCCAGCAGAAGTTTGTCAGCTCCGTGCGGCTGAAGACCCACCTGAAGGAGGCTCACCCAGAGTCAGAGGAGGCGGTTGGGTTCTCAGAGTCCATCAACAGCAGCTTCTGTCTGCTGGAGCCGGGGGACGACATCAAGAGAGAGATGCTGAGACAGGATGAGATCAGGATGGCTGAGGAGCTATCTCTACTCAACGCCCAGCAGGAGGAGGAGGAGGCCTTCACTGGTGACCCTTCAGAGGAACAGGAGGAGGCCCTCGCTGGTGACCCTTCAGAGGAACAGGAGGAGGCCCTCGCTGGTGACCCCTCAGAGGAACAGGAGGAGGCCCTCACTGGTGACCCCTCAGAGGAACAGGAGGAGGCCCTCACTGGTGACCCTTCAGAGGAACAGGAGGAGGCCCTCGCTGGTGACCCCTCAGAGGAACAGGAGGAGGCCCTCGCTGGTGACCCCTCAGAGGAACAGGAGGAGGCCCTCGCTGGTGACCCCTCAGAGGAGCAGGGGGAGGGAGAGGAACAGGTGGTCCCTGATCCGGGGCCTGAGGAGACATGCGTGTTAAATCAACCTGCACAAGAGACTGAGACTCTACAAGACAGAACTGAGCCAATCAGTCCTGAACAAACCCAGACAGCAAGCAAAGGCACGACCCAGGAAGTAATCAGTGAGGAGAGACCTGATAAGACACTGATGGAGGAAGACAAGCCTCATGGGGAGAATAACGTCATTGTGGCTGAACAAGACACTTTGGTAGAAAGGCCTTCAGGCAAGGAGGAGTCAGTGGTGGGCCACCAGCAGCATCCAGAAGAAGACAAAGGTTCTTCATCAACATCACAAGGTCATGTTGAGGAGACTCTCCGGTCTTTGGTTCTGATTCAGGGGGAGGTCATAGGTCAAACAAACGCTTCAGCTGCCCCACAAGGAGAAGATGGCACGACGGAGGAGAGGAGCGCTTTCCAACAGATTCTAGATAAGTTGCAGAAAAGGCAGCTGAACATGGTTGTCTTTGACAGAATCCGAAAAGTATACGGGGACCTGGAATGTGAATACTGTGGTAAGAATATATCACACAAATATATTGACATAGGAAACCATTTTCTAGCAGTATAAGTTGTATTTTTACAAGGGTTTGTAATTTCAGCTTTTTCATCATTTCCTGTGTTGGTAATTCATCTGTAAACCAGCTGTTTTTTTTTAAGCCACATGTGTTTTCTGTTGTTCCCCGTCTAGGAAAGCTCTTCTGGTACCAAGTGCACTACAACATGCATGTGCGTACTCACACAAAAGAGCATCTACATTACTGTACCCAGTGCAGCTATTCGTCCATCACCAAGAACTGTCTGAAGCGACACCTGATCCAGAGACACAGTAACATCCTGCTCCAGTGCCCCATGGAACACTGTCAGTACTGCACACCTGACAAGTACAAGCTGCAGGCCCACCTCAAAACACACTTTGACAATGTGAGTCTGGGGCCGGGGCCCAAATGGAACCCTACTTTTGACCAGGGCCCATAGGGGTCACAATTATGATCATTATTACATTGAAATGTCTGTTTGTTGACGATTGTGGATTCTTAACATCATCAATTTAATCCAATATTAAAGGAGAAGAAAAGCTTTGCTTGCCCTGTGTGTGAGGAAACGTTCACTGAAGATAAACTTAAGCATCATATCAAGAGCTTTCATCCAGGTAAGAGCCCGGAACTAAGCCCACTCTTTGGTGTTCTAGTACAACAGCAGAGTGTTAATGATGTTTAAATCCCAAATATCACAGCCATTTCCTGATTGGAGCCAGGCAGGAAGGTAAGTAAGCCTCGTCAGAGCCAGAACGGCCCACAGGGGAGGAGCCTATCCTGTTTCTGAATCTTGAGGCAGCTTTAATGTACATGTACAGCCCCTGGACAGAACGCTGGCTATGTAGGTAAAACCATGTCTTATCTGCAGAGACGCCGATGAACACCATCTCCGAGGCGCTTGGGGTGAGGGTGCAGATGAAGGGCTTGATCGGGAAGAGAGCGTCTAAGTGTCCTTACTGTGACAGCTACTTCATGAGGAACGGAGCTGATCTGCAGCAGCACATCTGGGCTCACCAAGGTAGGACACTCAAACTCATTAGGCTGCGTACCAAATGCCACCCTATTCCCTATAATGAGTTCTACTGTTGGACTCTGAGGTGGCCCGAAGTGGTTTTCTACACATTTTAAAAGGCAATAGAAACTACCACACTTAACTTTTTAGAGGAAAGTTTTGCTTGCAACAAATGTGATGTGTGGTTGTCTTATCGCTGTGATGTGTGGTTGTCTTATCGCTGTGATGTGTGGTTGTCTTATCGCTGTGATGTGTTCTTGTCTTATCGCTGTGATGTGTGGTTGTCTTATCGCTGTGATGTGTGGTTGTCTTATCGCTGTGATGTGTGCTTGTCTTATCGCTGTGATGTGTGGTTGTCTTATCGCTGTGATGTGTGGTTGTCTTATCGCTGTGATGTGTGGTTGTCTTATCACTGTGATGTGTGCTTGTCTTATCGCTGTGATGTGTGCTTGTCTTATCGCTGTGATGTGTGGTTGTCTTATCACTGTGATGTGTGCTTGTCTTATCGCTGTGATGTGTGGTTGTCTTATCGCTGTGATGTGTGGTTGTCTTATCGCTGTGATGTGTGGTTGTCTTATCGCTGTGATGTGTGGTTGTCTTATCGCTGTGATGTGTGGTTGTCTTATCGCTGTGATGTGTGCTTGTCTTATCGCTGTGATGTGTGGTTGTCTTATCGCTGTGATGTGTGCTTGTCTTATCGCTGTGATGTGTGCTTGTCTTATCGCTGTGATGTGTGCTTGTCTTATCGCTGTGATGTGTGCTTGTTATCTGTATGTGCTGTGATGTGATGTGTGCTTGTCTTATTATCGCTGTGATGTGTGCTTGTCTTATCGCTGTGATGTGTGCTTGTCTTATCGCTGTGATGTGTGCTTGTCTTATCGCTGTGATGTGTGCTTGTCTTATCGCTGTGATGTGTGCTTGTCTTATCGCTGTGATGTGTGCTTGTCTTATCGCTGTGATGTGTGCTTGTCTTATCGCTGTGATGTGTGCTTGTCTTATCGCTGTGATGTGTGCTTGTCTTATCGCTGTGATGTGTGCTTGTCTTATCGCTGTGATGTGTGCTTGTCTTATCGCTGTGATGTGTGCTTGTCTTATCGCTGTGATGTGTGCTTGTCTTATCGCTGTGATGTGTGCTTGTCTTATCGCTGTGATGTGTGCTTGTCTTATCGCTGTGATGTGTGCTTGTTTTACCTACCTTAGTTGAATGCACTGATTGTAAATCCCTCTGGATTAGAGTCTCTGCTAAATAACTACTGATTGTAAATCCCTCTGGATTAGAGTCTCTGCTAAATAACTACTGATTGTAAATCCCTCTGGATTAGAGTCTCTGCTAAATAACTACTGATTGTAAATCACTCTGGATTAGAGTCTCTGCTAAATAACTACTGATTGTAAATCACTCTGGATTAGAGTCTCTGCTAAATAACTACTGATTGTAAATCACTCTGGATTAGAGTCTCTGCTAAATAACTACTGATTGTAAATCACTCTGGATTAGAGTCTCTGCTAAATAACTACTGACTGTAAATCCCTCTGGATTAGAGTCTCTGCTAAATAACTACTGACTGTAAATCACTCTGGATTAGAGTCTCTGCTAAATAACTACTGACTGTAAATCCCTCTGGATTAGAGTCTCTGCTAAATAACTACTGACTGTAAATCCCTCTGGATTAGAGTCTCTGCTAAATAACTACTGACTGTAAATCCCTCTGGATTAGAGTCTCTGCTAAATAACTACTGACTGTAAATCACTCTGGATTAGAGTCTCTGCTAAATAACCACTGACTGTAAATCACTCTGGATTAGAGTCTCTGCTAAATAACTACTGACTGTAAATCCCTCTGGATTAGAGTCTCTGCTAAATAACTACTGACTGTAAATCCCTCTGGATTAGAGTCTCTGCTAAATAACTACTGACTGTAAATCCCTCTGGATTAGAGTCTCTGCTAAATAACTACTGACTGTAAATCCCTCTGGATTAGAGTCTCTGCTAAATAACTACTGACTGTAAATCCCTCTGGATTAGAGTCTCTGCTAAATAACTACTGACTGTAAATCCCTCTGGATTAGAGTCTCTGCTAAATAACTACTGACTGTAAATCACTCTGGATTAGAGTCTGCTAAATAACTACTGACTGTAAATCACTCTGGATTAGAGTCTCTGCTAAATAACCACTGACTGTAAATCACTCTGTTAAGTCTCTGCTAAATAACTACTGACTGTAAATCACTCTGGATTAGAGTCTCTGCTAAATAACTACTGACTGTAAATCACTCTGGATTAGAGTCTCTGCTAAATAACTACTGACTGTAAATCCCTCTGGATTAGAGTCTCTGCTAAATAACTACTGACTGTAAATCACTCTGGATTAGAGTCTCTGCTAAATAACTACTGACTGTAAATCCTCTGGATTAGAGTCTCTGCTAAATAACTACTGACTGTAAATCCCTCTGGATTAGAGTCTCTGCTAAATAACTACTGACTGCTAAATAACTACTGACTGTAAATCACTCTGGATTAGAGTCTCTGCTAAATAACCACTGACTGTAAATCACTCTGGATTAGAGTCTCTGCTAAATAACTACTGACTGTAAATCCCTCTGGATTAGAGTCTCTGCTAAATAACTACTGACTGTAAATCCCTCTGGATTAGAGTCTCTGCTAAATAACTACTGACTGTAAATCCCTCTGGATTAGAGTCTCTGCTAAATAACTACTGACTGTAAATCCCTCTGGATTAGAGTCTCTGCTAAATAACTACTGACTGTAAATCCCTCTGGATTAGAGTGTCTGCTAAATGACCAAAATGTAAAAGCCACTGTATCTCTTCCCTGTTAGGAGTGAAGCCCTTCAAGTGTTCCCTGTGTGACTACGCCAGCCGCAGTAAGAGCAACCTGAAGGCCCACATGAGCAGACACACCACGGAGAAGACACACCTGTGTGACATGTGTGGCAAGAAGTTCAAGTCCAAGGTCACTCTGAAGAGCCACAAGCTGATGCACACAGAGGACGGTGAGAGAGAACCCACAAACGCTTTGAGATCTAGGATGAGTCCCAAATGGTACGCTATTCCCTATATAGGGCTCTGGTCAAAAGTAGTGCTCTATATAGGGCTCTATATAGGGCTCTATATAGGGCTCTGGCCAATAGTAGTGCACTATATAGGGCTCTGGCCAATAGTAGTGCACTATATAGGGCTCTGGCCAATAGTAGTGCACTATATAGGGCTCTGGCCAATAGTAGTGCACTATATAGGGCTCTGGTCAATAGTAGTGCACTATATATGGAATAGGGAGCCATTTGGGATCTAGTTGGGTAGTTAACATTTAAGTATTTTACCTTTGACTGTACTAACCAGCAGGTGAGTCTGTCTCTGTCCCTCCATACTGTAGGGTTAGGTATGTACCTCCATACTGTAGGGTTAGGTATGTACCTCCATACTGTAGGGTTAGGTATGTCCCTCCATACTGTAGGGTTAGGTATGTCCCTCCATACTGTAGGGTTAGGTATGTACCTCCATACTGTAGGGTTAGGTATGTACCTCCATACTGTAGGGTTAGGTATGTCCCTCCATACTGTAGGGTTAGGTATGTCCTCCATACTGTAGGGTTAGGTATGTACCTCCATACTGTAGGGTTAGGTATGTACCTCCATACTGTAGGGTTAGGTATGTACCTCCATACTGTAGGGTTAGGTATGTCCCTCCATACTGTAGGGTTAGGTATGTACCTCCATACTGTAGGGTTAGGTATGTCCCTCCATACTGTAGGGTTAGGTATGTACCTCCATACTGTAGGGTTAGGTATGTCCCTCCATACTGTAGGGTTAGGTATGTACCTCCATACTGTAGGGTTAGGTATGTACCTCCATACTGTAGGGTTAGGTATGTACCTCCATACTGTAGGGTTAGGTATGTACCTCCATACTGTAGGGTTAGGTATGTACCTCCATACTGTAGGGTTAGGTATGTACCTCCATACTGTATGGTTAGTTAGGTAGGTAGGGTTAGGTATGTACCTCCATACTGTGGGTTAGGGTTAGGTATGTACCCCTCCATACTGTAGGGTTAGGTATGTACCTCCATACTGTAGGGTTAGGTATGTCCCTCCATACTGTAGGGTTAGGTATGTCCCTCCATACTGTAGGGTTAGGTATGTACTGTAGGGTTAGGTATGTACTCCATACTGTAGGGTTAGGTATGTACCTCCATACTGTAGGGTTAGGTATGTACCTCCATACTGTAGGGTTAGGTATGTACCTCCATACTGTAGGGTTAGGTATGTACCTCCATACTGTAGGGTTAGGTATGTCCCTCCATACTGTAGGGTTAGGTATGTCCCTCCATACTGTAGGGTTAGGTATGTACCTCCATACTGTAGGGTTAGGTATGTCCCTCCATACTGTAGGGTTAGGTATGTACCTCCATACTGTAGGGTTAGGTATGTCCCTCCATACTGTAGGGTTAGGTATGTACCTCCATACTGTAGGGTTAGGTATGTACCTCCATACTGTAGGGTTAGGTATGTACCTCCATACTGTAGGGTTAGGTATGTACCTCCATACTGTAGGGTTAGGTATGTACCTCCATACTGTAGGGTTAGGTATGTACCTCCATACTGTAGGGTTAGGTATGTACCTCCATACTGTAGGGTTAGGTATGTACCTCCATACTGTAGGGTTAGGTATGTCCCTCCATACTGTAGGGTTAGGTATGTACCTCCATACTGTAGGGTTAGGTATGTACCTCCATACTGTAGGGTTAGGTATGTCCCTCCATACTGTAGGGTTAGGTATGTACCTCCATACTGTAGGGTTAGGTATGTACCTCCATACTGTAGGGTTAGGTATGTCCCTCCATACTGTAGGGTTAGGTATGTACATGTTACAGCGCCGATGAGTATTGTCATCCTGTCTCTGTCCCTCAATACTGTAGGGTTAGGTATGTCCCTCCATACTGTAGGGTTAGGTATGTACCTGATGAGTATTGTCATCCTGTCTCTGTCCCTCCATACCGTAGGGTTAGGTATGTCCCTCCATAGGGTTAGGTATGTCCCTGTAGGGTTAGGTATGTCCCTCCATACTGTAGGGTTAGGTATGTAATCAGAAGAGGGCCGTGTGACCTGATGAGTATTGTCATCCTGTCTCTGTCCCTCCATACTGTAGGCAGGCAGTTCCAGTGTACAGAGTGTGATTACAGCGCTGCACAGAAACCTCTACTGGTACGACACATGGAGCAGCACGCCTCTTTCAAGGTAATCAGAAGAGGGCCGTCTCTCTATATAAAGCTTTTATAATACAGTCACTAGCATCAACGTATCAACACCAGCCTCTAACAGGTTCAACTTCCACTACCATGAAGTACATTTGGACAGCTTACTGGGAGCAGCACAATGTTCCATCAGGAAAAAAGGACCCTTTCTAGTGTTCATTATTGAAGCCAATTGAAATGTGTTTTCCACAGCCCTCTCTGTGTCTCATACTGTACCAACCAGGAGTACTGTAACGGCCACTGTCACTACTCCTGTAACATAGCAGGACCCCTGAAGAGACATTACAGCAAGAAGCACCCCAACCAGGAGTACTGTAACGCAGGGCCTGGGCCAGCCACCTCTGAGGCTGTGGAGCAGCAAGGTGAGTCGCTCAGCAGAGACACACCGATCTCTGTGTCTCATACTGTACCAACCAGGAGTACTGTAACACAGGGCCTGGGCCAGCCACCTCTGAGGCTGTGGAGCAGCAAGGTGAGTCGCTCAGCAGAGACACACCGATCTCTGTGTCTCATACTGTACCAACCAGGAGTACTGTAACACAGGGCCTGGGCCAGCCACCTCTGAGGCTGTGGAACAGCAAGGTGAGTCGCTGTGGAACAGCAGAGACACACTTAGCAGACGCTCTTATCCAGAAAGACTTAAGTCAATGTATTCAACTAAGTTTAATAGGGAAAAACAAGTATTGTTTTCTCTACCTTCTTGCCCATTGTGCTGTTGTCTGTGCCCAATCATGTTTGTACCCTGTTTTGTGTTGCTACCATGTTGTGTTGTCATGTGTTGCTGCCTTGCTATGTTGTTGTCTTTAGGTCTCTCTTTATGTCGTGGTGTGTTTTGTCTATATATTATTAGTATTATTCAATCCCAGCCACCGTCCTGCAGGAGGTATTTTGCCTTTTGGGAGGCAGTCATTGTAAATAAGAATTTGTTCTTAACTGACTTTCCTAGTTAAATAAAAAAATCAGTCATGTCAGTTCCAGTCCTGTATCTCTAGGTGGAGTGAAGTGTCCTGTATCTCTAGGTGGAGGCAAAATGACCTCCAGCAGGCCACAAATGTATCTGCTAGGCAGAGACTGAAGTGTCCTGTATCTCTAGGTAGAGTGAAGTGTCCTGTGTGTGACTGTCCTATATCTCTAGGTGGAGTGAAGTGTCCTGTATCTCTAGGTGGGTGGGTCAGTGAAGTGTCCTGTATCTCTAGGTGGAGTGAAGTGTCCTGTATCTCTAGGTAGAGTGAAGTGTCCTGTATCTCTAGGTGGAGTGAAGTGTCCTGTGTGAGACTGTCCTATATCTCTAGGTGGAGGCATGAAGTGTCCTGTATCTCTAGGTGGAGTGAAGTGTCCTGTGAGTGTGACTGTCCTATATCTCTAGGTGGAGTGAAGTGTCCTGTGTGAGACTGTCCTATATCTCTAGGTAGAGTGAAGTGTCCTGTATCTCTAGGTGGAGTGAAGTGTCCTGTGTGAGACTGTCCTATATCTCTAGGTGGAGTGAAGTGTCCTGTATCTCTAGGTGGAGTGAAGTGTCCTGTATCTCTAGGTGGAGTGAAGTGTCCTGTGTGAGACTGTCCTATATCTCTAGGTAGAGTGAAGTGTCCTGTATCTCTAGGTGGAGTGAAGTGTCCTGTCCTGGTGGAGTGAAGTGTCCTGTATCTCTAGGTGGAGTGAAGTGTCCTGTATCTCTCTAGGTGGAGTGAAGTGTCCTGTATCTCTAGGTGGTGAAGTGTCCTGTATCTCTAGGTGAAGTGTCCTGTATCTCTAGGTGGAGTGAAGTGTCCTGTATCTCTAGGTGAGACTGTCCTATATCTCTAGGTAGAGTGAAGTGTCCTGTATCTCTAGGTAGAGTGAAGTGTCCTGTATCTCTAGGTGGTGTCCTGTATCTCTAGGTAGTGAAGTGTCCTGTATCTCTAGGTGGAGTGAAGTGTCCTGTATCTCTAGGTGGAGTGAAGTGTCCTGTGTATCTCTAGGTGGAGTGAAGTGTCCTGTATCTCTAGGTGGAGTGAAGTGTCCTGTATCTCTAGGTGGAGTGAAGTGTCCTGTGTGTGACTGTCCTATGATCTCTAGGTGGAGTGAAGTGTCCTGTGTGAGACTGTCCTATATCTCTAGGTAGAGTGAAGTGTCCTGTATCTCTAGGTAGAGTGAAGTGTCCTGTATCTCTAGGTGGAGTGAAGTGTCCTGTATCTCTAGGTAGAGTGAAGTGTCCTGTATCTCTAGGTAGAGTGAAGTGTCCTGTATCTCTAGGTGGAGTGAAGTGTCCTGTATCTCTAGGTAGAGTGAAGTGTCCTGTATCTCTAGGTGGAGTGAAGTGTCCTGTGTCTCTAGTGACTGTCCTATATCTCTAGGTGGAGTGAAGTGTCCTGTGTGTGACTGTCCTATATCTCTAGGTGGAGTGAAGTGTCCTGTGTGTGACTGTCCTATATCTCTAGGTGGTCCTGTATCTCTAGGTGAAGTGTCCTGTGTGTGACTGTCCTATATCTCTAGGTGGAGTGAAGTGTCCTGTGTGTGACTGTCCTATATCTCTAGGTGGAGTGAAGTGTCCTGTATCTCTAGGTAGAGTGAAGTGTCCTGTATCTCTAGGTGGAGTGAGTGAAGTGTCCTGTGTGTGTCCTGTATCTCTAGGTGGAGTGAAGTGTCCTGTATCTCTAGGTGGAGTGAAGTGTCCTGTATCTCTAGGTGGAGTGAAGTGTCCTGTATCTCTAGGTGGAGTGAAGTGTCCTGTATCTCTAGGTGGAGTGAAGTGTCCTGTATCTCTAGGTGTCCTGATCTCTAGTGAAGTGTCCTGTATCTCTAGGTGGAGTGAAGTGTCCTGTATCTCTAGGTGACTGTCCTATATCTCTAGTCCCTGTATCTCTAGGTGGATCTCTAGGTGGAGTGTCCTGTGTGAGACTGTCCTATATCTCTAGGTAGAGTGAAGTGTCCTGTATCTCTAGGTGGGTGAAGTGTCCTGTATCTCTAGGTAGAGTGAAGTGTCCTGTATCTCTAGGTGGAGTGAAGTGTCCTGTATCTCTAGGTGGAGTGAAGTGTCCTGTCTCTAGGTGGAGTGAAGTGTCCTGTATCTCTAGGTAGAGTGAAGTGTCCTGTATCTCTAGGTGGAGAGTGAAGTGTCCTGTATCTCTAGGTGGAGTGAAGTGTCCTGTATCTCTAGGTAGAGTGAAGTGTCCTGTATCTCTAGGTGGAGTGAAGTGTCCTGTGTGACTGTCCTATATCTCTAGGTGGAGTGAAGTGTCCTGTGTGTGACTGTCCTATATCTCTAGGTGGAGTGAAGTGTCCTCTAGGTGTGTGACTGTCCTATATCTCTAGGTGGAGAAGTGAAGTGTCCTGTGTGTGACTGTCCTATATCTCTAGGTGGAGTGAAGTGTCCTGTGTGTGACTGTCCTATATCTCTAGGTGGAGTGAAGTGTCCTGTATCTCTAGGTAGAGTGAAGTGTCCTGTATCTCTAGGTGGAGTGAAGTGTCCTGGTGTGAGACTGTCCTATATCTCTAGGTGGAGTGAAGTGTCCTGTGTGAGACTGTCCTATATCTCTAGGTAGAGTGAAGTGTCCTGTATCTCTAGGTGGAGTGAAGTGTCCTGTGTGAGACTGTCCTATATCTCTAGGTGGAGTGAAGTGTCCTGTGTGAGACTGTCCTATATCTCTAGGTGGAGTGAAGTGTCCTGTGTGTGACTATCCTATATCTCTAGTTAGAGTGAAGTGTCCTGTGTGTGACTATGTCCTATATCTCTAGGTGGAGTGAAGTGTCCTGTGTGAGACTGTCCTATATCTCTAGGTAGAGTGAAGTGTCCTGTTCATCTCTAGGTGACCTAAATGACTAATGATGAAGTGTCCTGTGCACCTGACTGTAATAGTCTGTCCTATATCTCTAGGTGGAAGTGAAGTGTCCTGTGTGAGACTGTCCTATATCTCTAGGACCTGGCCGTCCCTCTAGCTGAAGTGTCCTGTCACTCTGGATGAACTGACTATGTGGGAGACTCTGTCCATATCTCTAGGTAGAGTGAAGTGTCCTGTGTGTGACTATGTCCTATATCTCTAGGTGGAGTGAAGTGTCCTGTGTGTGACTATGTCCTATATCTCTAGGTGGGAGATGAAGTGTCCTGTGTGTGACTAAAATCTACAATGGCATGGTTCCAAAATAAACATATCCAGTGTCCTATATCTCTAGGTGGAGTGAAGTGTCCTGTGTGTGACTATGTCCTATATCTCTAGGTGGAGTGAAGTGTCCTGTGTGTGACTATGTCCTATGTTTTTGATCTCTAGGTGGTTTGAAATATCAATGAAATGTGTCCTGTGATTGTGTCCCACTTGTTGTTGATTCTTCATGTACAGTTTTATATCTCTAGGTTTGAAGCCTGAAGTGTCCTGTGTGTGACTATGGGGGCCGAATACCTAATCTCTCTAGGTGGAGTGAAGTGTCCTGTGTCTCTAGTGACTGTGTGTGTCCTATATCTCTAGGTGGAGTGAAGTGTCCTGTGTGTGACTATGTCCTATATCTCTAGGTGGAGTGAAGTGTCCTGTGTGTGACTATGTGTACGGTACCAAGTGGGAGATGAACAGACACCTGAAGAACAAGCATGGCCTCAAAGTGATTCAGAGTGACGTGCTTGGTCTCAACCAATGGGAGGTAAGGTTTCATACTCTCATATATATATGGTCAATATTAAGATGTTTTTCTATGTCTAGACACCGTGTTGTGTGTGTGTGTTCTGAGGTGGTGGAGCAGTCGGTGGAGGAGCCCCTTACCCAGTACCTCCACATCACTGAGACAGAGGACCCTCAGGGGACCGAAGCTGCCGTGTCGGCCCTCCAGGATCTCAGGTTCACAGAGAACGGTTAGGACAAGTTAGCCTGATCCCAGATCTGTTTGTACTCTTGCCAACGCCACATACAACAGAGTGACATATCCTTGGTGTCCCTCACTGTGTTTAATGTATTGGAATGCTCTGCTTAGGGGTGGTGGCGACCACCACAGAAGGGCTGGATCCCACAGCGGTTAACATCCTGCAGCAGATCATTGAGCTGGGGGCAGAGTCTAATGATGCCACAGCAGCCTCCATGGTGGCCATGGTCCCTGGCAGAGTGACCATGGTGGAGCAGGTAAGAGCAGTGTCAAAAGTAGTGCACTATAAAGGGAATAGGGTGCCAATAGTGCACTACTTTTGACCAGGGCCCTCTGGTCAAACTTAGTGCACTATAAAAGGGAATATGGTGCTTGGGCCCTTGTCAATAGGGAATATGTTGCCATTTAGGACATACCACTCCAATCCTCTTTCCAACATCTTCCAGGTGGCTGAGGAGGAGGAGCAGGGGAGCCACACTGTGATGATCCAGGACCCCTTCCAGCAGGCAGCCTCCATGGGGCTGGGTGAGGAGCAGGGGAACCACACTGTGATGATCCAGGACCCCTTCCAGCAGGCAGCCTCCATGGGGCTGGGTGAGGAGCACCATCTGGTGGTGTCGTCTGATGATGTGGAGGGCATGGAGACGGTCACCGTGTACACTCAGGGAGAGGACGCCTCCCAGTTCATCGTCTATGTCCAAGAGGCTGTGCAGACCGAGGAGCATACTGTGGAATCTATCTGAGCAGGACAGAGCGTTGGTGCAGGCATGGAGGAGCAGTCAACAGTTTCATCCCGGGTCATTCAGTAGGTGGAAGACATTTTTAACACGGGGAGATATTACCTGAACTTGTCCAATTAGAACACAGATGTATTGTTCCGTTGCTAGACATTTTTCTACAGTGTGTCCTATTGAACTCCACCCTGGTTTGCTCTATGAAACCCACAATCAATCTCCAATGGCTTTGATTGGAATAACATAGTGGCTTGAAATGTATCATTTCATCGCTTATGCCTTTTCTCCTTGATTAGCATATCCTTACATTAATTCAACTTAATATATCAAAAGGCTTTTCTTAGAAAACAAGATTTTGGAATGTACTTTTTATACAAGTGTATAATTAAAATATTCATGGCGGGATTCAATCTGTAACGCTGTGGACAATGAGCCTTTGTTACCGCGTTCACAGAGATCACATTCAAGGCAAACGCCATAAATCGGAAATGACCTTTTAAAATATCAAGAGCATTTTCAGATTGCATCTCGGCCTTTTACTTAACTTACAACATAGTTGCAGTTTTTGCATGATGTGCCTTCAATGTTTACAACGGATCATTTACAGGACTGGATTCTTTACAGTACTGGATTCTTTACAGGACTGGATTCTTTACAGGACTAGATTCTTTACAGGACTGGATTCTTTACAGGACTGGATTCTTTACAGGACTGGATTCTTTACAGGACTAGATTCTTTACAGGACTAGATTCTTTACAGGACTGGATTCTTTACAGGACTAGGTTCTTTACAGGACTAGATTCTTTACAGGACTAGATTCTTTACAGGACTAGATTCTTTACAGGACTAGATTCTTTACAGGACTGGATTCTTTACAGGACTAGATTCTTTACAGGACTAGATTCTTTACAGGACTGGATTCTTTACATTACTAGATTCTTTACAGGACTGGATTCTTTACAGTACTGGATTCTTTACAGTACTAGATTCTTTACAGGACTGGATTCTTTACAGGACTGGATTCTTTATAGGACTGGATTCTTTACAGGACTAGATTCTTTACAGGACTAGATTCTTTACAGGACTGGATTCTTTACAGGACTAGATTCTTTACAGGACTGGATTCTTTATAGGACTGGATTCTTTATAGGACTGGATTCTTTACAGGACTAGATTCTTTACAGGACTAGATTCTTTACAGGACTAGATTCTTTACAGGACTAGATTCTTTATAGGACTAGATTCTTTATAGGACTAGATTCTTTATAGGACTAGATTCTTTATAGGACTAGATTCTTTATAGGACTAGATTCTTTACAGGACTAGATTCTTTACAGGACTGGATTCTTTACAGGACTGGATTCTTTACAGGACTAGATTCTTTACAGGACTAGATTCTTTATAGGACTAGATTGGTGATCATGTTTTTCTATATACACCCCCCCCAATCCTGTTGACTAATATTTCTACACCTATTGGAATGGTAGTCAATGAACAATTAAACTTATAATGACAAACTCAATACCTTGAAAGTGTTTATTGACATGAACAATTCACCCATGTCTGATCTCTGGTGTAAAACTACCAAAACACACAAGTAAGGAGAGGGGATCTCCAGTACACTGGTCATTCATGTTGCCTTCCCAATGCTCCTCGGGAAGTGAGAAATACAAGGTTCCCGACGGCGAAACAAACCACTTGGAATGACTCTCCCAAGTTGGACTTCCGAATAGGAAAGTCTGTGATGGAGATGATAACCGGGATTACAAGTTGTGATGTTTCGTCACTGACATTTCACCTTTTCAACTAAGGGATCTAGGACTTCCTGCTCTCCTCAGCCATAAGTTCTCGGACCTGGTCGTCTTCCTGGTTGAATGCCCGGCCGTCGTCCTCCTCCCTCTCCAGACCCTGGCTGTGCCTGGACAGAAGGTACTCCTTAGGAGTGATGTCATCATCAACGGGCCGTTTAGACTTCTTCTTCTTCTCCATTATCTTCTGCTTCCTGTAGTCTGCCAGCACCTCCAGCTGCTGCATTGTGAGCTCTGGTGCCAGGGTGTTTGAGGTAGTGTCTTTGACCCTCAGTTTGTAGTCCAGGATCTGTTTGTTGAGAGCGTCGTGGTCAACCCCGAACAGCACAGGTTTTTTAGATGTGGTGGACTGTCCTGATTCCACTACATGTAGTTGTTCTCTGGAAGAAATTAGATGTATTATGTAAACTTCAAAAATTCACTTGACTGTATTTACTATTTGAGCCCCAGTCATCAGACTTTCTCACCCCAGACCATCTTCAGGACCAAAGTCAGCCATCTTGAGTAGGTTTTCAACCTAACAGCACAGTCCACAAGCACAAAGTCCATCAGCACAGTCTTTCATGAAATGTGGAATATTGTTTATGTTCTAATGAATATGAAATGCCAATTACCTCAGACATGGCTGCATACTGTTTATCCTTTATGAAAACCAAAGGAGGGACACCACCAAGGGTTTGATGAGCCATAATGAGGTACCTGTTAACAACAGAACAGCACAGGGGTTCTCTCTAACATCCTGAAACAACCTAGCCCGAGTGTCAGTCTCTGTGTGCTATCCTGCCAACTCTTTGACATGGACCGTTGGCAAGAACACATAGATCTGGAACCAGGCTAGAAACAATCACCACAGAAAGAGAAGAGTACTGCTATTTTCCTGAGAGAGTGCTTACCTTATACGAGGGCTGCTCTTGTCCAGTGCTTGCTGAATCTGGTCATCCCTCTCTGACATACCACTGGTTTTCCAATAGACCCGGCAACTAGAGAAGTCTGCAGGCAGTGACACCTGATGTGACACACGAGCAATATTATAAAAACTCAAACGGAAGGACTTTGCATTTTGGCGCCTTCCATGCAGTGCTGAGAGGGATAGAATGTACACAATACTAGCACCAATTTTATGAAGCTACCTTGCATTACCAAAATGTCATTGAATATTTCAGTCCAAGCTGAAGTACTTCCTAGCCTAGTCCCAGATCGGCAAGTGCTCAATGCTGTCATTGTCCAGCCAAACATGACAATGAGTGACAGGGAGTTGGCATGATTGCACAAACACACCGGCACGGTTATTCCTACCCTTGAGATGTCCACACTGTAGTTGTAGACCTCATAGTTGACTTCGGGGGAGCTCAGTAGATCAGTGATGGCCTTGTACAGGATGGAGTTGAGGACTCTGGTGCGCATGTTGTCCTCTTGGCTTCGTTTCTTAGGTGGCTTCAGAGCACTGAACTGATTGGACGGTGGCCCCTGTTAGAATTACACAAAGGTTAAGGTGTGAAACCGGATCCATCAAGCCTGAGTACCAGTCTGTTTCTACTGACAGCTCCTATGGAATTGTTATGCCAATGACAACAGATCAGGGACCAGGCTGAGAATAAGCATAATTACAATCTAAATCATGACATGAGACTGTGTACCAACCTGGGGTGGTGTTTCATACCAGAGCTTCTTCCTGTTGAAGACATGCAATGAAGAAAACGTTACTCAAGTCATAGCAGAAGAGGAGCCTGGTACCTGATCCGTTTGTGCTCATGCTAACAACTTGTTATTGTCGAGCCAAACATGCTTGGCGTGACAAGGATTTGACACGACGGCTCAAACAGGCTAGCAAGACATGATGAATCAAATCAGACAACTCAGGGCTTGCTACCAAAACGTCAAAACCATAACGTTCTCTTACTTCGTTTTGTTGACAAACTTCCTCAACAGGTTTTTACCAGCACACTCGGAAGAAGTGTGAAAATCTCTTCTGTCATGACAAACAGATGAGACGGAACGGCGCTCGCGGTTCAAATGATGGACTCGATGCTGAGGATGAAGTTCGACACTGCGGCTGGTCCGTGTCATCATAGCCATACAACTGCTCGCGTAATGCTGAAGAACGAGACATTGTTTTACTCTTGAGTATGATTTAATACTAAACATAATTAATGTTACTCAAACCTTTAAAAAATGCTAGTGATTTCCTACGGTCGCACACCAGCTATCTCGCTAGCATGTATATAAACATCACTGCACAACTAGTAATGTCTGTCTGAAGAATGGGTTAAGGCAGAAGCAATCGTTGTCAAAGCGACTTCTTTTTGGGTATTGTGGCAAACAAATGTAATAGGTGTAGGCCGCCACCTACTGTATTGGCTGTGTATCCGCCTACTATTCTGTAGTATGTATTCAATACACTTTGTGAAACAATTACCCTACCAACTAACCCTGCACCCATTAAAACCTCACCACTACTCCACTACTTTAGCCCGATCTAAACCTACTCCAGGCCAGCAGCCTGGGACACTATCGTTCAAAATATCTTGTAACTCTACTGCAGTAAAATGCCTGTACACCCAATGTCAGCTAGAAATCATCGATTGTGGATTTATACCACAGATAAGGTTAGATAATATTAATTCAAATTGTTAATACAATTTTTATAAATCTACTAGTAGACTTGTTGGGTGTATTTCAAGCCAGGACATACTATATTTATTTCATTTTAATCCACATGCCAAACCCAATAAAGAAACAAACTAACATTTTTACAAATATGGTAATTTATGTGCAAAACGAAAACACAGATCAACGAGGTCATCTCTAGAAAAGAAGAAAAACACACATCCTTTAATTTAGCACACCATGAAAACTTCTATAGGAGAACCGAGGCACTTGTACTATGCATCTTGAATGTCACTTTATTATATACTACAGCATATTATGCTAATAAACTGCGTTAGTTTTTGAGCCAAATAGTGCGTGTTTACAAGCTGCCCAGGCTGTGAAGTTATACTGTACATATAGTTATCAATGACATGAGATTCCAAATAAATATTGTATGTGTCCACAAGTTCTTGGGTATATTAACAGATCGTATAAAATATCTACACACGTTTAAATTCTACTAAACACTCTTTACAATTGTACAAAAACAAATTGGTCCACACTGTCTTTTTTTTGTCAAAATGGGTACAGGTATAAACTCAAGTGTTAATTGACAAAATACTAGTTAGACTTTTTTTCCCCATGACCTCAAAAGGGACATCTAATTCTCATGACTCTTTCTCGTCTTTAAATGTTGTCTCGATGACATCGTTTCCTTTAAAATTCCCTTTTTATAATAAGAAAATAATGACAAGGGCGATCACCGTTTCTTTCTATACATCCTAAATATATCTTCTAGATAAACACAGCTTGCAATTTGGTTCATATATTTCCTTGTTTGTTTGTTTGTTTGTTTGCACACTTGACTTACTTTGAATGCATTCTGACTGCAGAATGACTGTGCGTACAGTGAGTTAGACATCTACGTTCCCTGGCTCAGCCTTCTTTTCAGGTTCAATCTCTGGAACAACAAGGTCGTGCTTCAGCTTGCTCAGCTCAGTCCAGTTAAACCCCATCAGAACTTTAGTCTTCTTCTGTCGGAGTGCTTTCATACACCGGCTGCGCTTCGCCCCGAACAGAGACGCCACATCAGTCCTCTGGAACCACAGACGGCCCGCCAGGGCCTCCATCTCTTTCCTAGACAGGTAGGGCCTCTGGTGGAAGTATCTGGTGAGGAACTCCTTTCTATCCTGGAAGGGAAGCATCTCCATTCCTGTGGGATCCAGCACCAGGGACACAGTGGGGTCAAATGTAAAAGCACCAGGTTTGGATTTGTGCACCACCTGCTGCTTGGTGGCCCCCCCTGTCGCTTCCCTAGACCTACTCGGTCTGCTCTGATCCAGGGCAGCGGCCGGCACGCCACCGTTGATTGTCTGGGCATTTGGATCAGGGTTGATCAATCTCTCTGCATCCTTGGCTGCCTTGGGGGCACACCTGCAGCGCTGGACGTGTATGGAGATGGTTTTGGAAGTGGACTTGTCTGTGTACACCCCCAGGCAGTATACACACTTGAAGGCTGGGGCCTTCAGTATGGCATGTATGGTGGGTACAATGTGATGCTTTGTCTTCAGATGGAGTTCGTAATCCTCCCCGTTCTGAGGCTTCTCTGGACAGAAGGGACAACCGTCTTTTGCTAGGTTTTGATATGCTGACTTGATGGACTCTCGTCTCAGCTTCAGATAGATCCGGTCTTTAGTCGATGTGACCAGAACCACATTTAGCTCCTTGTCTGCAAGCAGGTCTTTAGGGACAGTTGCGCTCATGTCAAAAAAGGGAAACAAAAGGCCCCCCTGGGGATTGATTCCCAGACGATATTTCTCTTTGAGGACGTCACAGTTGGCTTTGTCTGAGAGCTTGTGTTCCTTACCCATGTGTACCATGACTTGCTGGATGGAATAGAACACCAATGGGCAGAGTAAACACTGCAGACCATGCAACAAATGCTGAAAAATACCCTTCTCCGACAATAACGTTTTACACCTTGTGCATTTCACCGTGTTATTCTCCATCTTCTTCAGAAATTGTGTCTGCACAGCCAACTCTTTGGGTTTCTCAGTGCCGTTGTCACCTTGTGTCAGGTTCATCACGGCCGTGCTAGGCGCTTGATTGGACACCGTACCGTTTCCCATGACGATAATAGTCGACGGCTTGTTCTGCTGTTGTAGAGTGGTCATGTTCTGCGTCACAAGCACACCTTTATTGACAATTTGGGTGACGCCAGCAGACTGGACTGGCATGGCAACCTGAACAGTTTCCAGTGTGTAGGTTGGCATGCCGTTGACCTTGTTGCCAGTAGGGACCAGACGGACAGACTGGGAGGACATGACTGCTCCTCTGGGACCAGACTGGGTCAACATAAAGGGCTGGGAACCACCACCCATCTTGTTTTGGACATTGATTTGGACACCAGGTGGAAGTAGGACCTGTCGGGGCTGTTGTTGTTGGGGAACTCTAATTGTTATTGGTAACGGTTTGGTGGCATTCTGCTGGGTGTTGGGCAGCATCATTCTGATGGGACCAGCTTTGACGAGTGTGGAGGTGGGCAAGGCAGCATGGTTCTGAAGAGAAGTAACTGCCCGCTGAGTGAGTACTAAGCCGTTTCCTCCTGGGCCCTGTGTGGCGAGGAACATGTGCCTCTGGTTTGGACCACACACAAGGGCCGTTGTGTTACTTGGAGCAGCCAGAAGCATAGTACCGGTGGAAGGGTTTTTTGATATGGAGCTTCCGTTGGGTTGTTGTTGGTTACTGTTCTTGGAGACCAGAGAGACTACTTTTTGGACAGCCCTGGGAGCCAGGTTCGGAAGCTTCTGCTGCGGGCCGTTCCTTATGCTAGTTCTGAGGTTGGTGTTGACGTGTTCGACGATGAAGGGCCTGATGTGCTCCTGCAGTTCCTTGTGTTTGTCTGAGCTCAGAATGTGGTAGAGCAGGTGCTCCGACGTCTCCGCCGGCATGTTACACATCCTGCAGAAGAACGTGGACAATTTGACCCCGCCCGCTGTCTGTTCCGCTTCGTTCCGGTGACCATAGTAACGGTTCAACAACGATCCGTAGTGGTTCACCAGGACGTGTTTTCTCATGACATAGAACAGCGAGTCGTGGAACCCACAGCCTCGACACGAGTATTTGTCTCCTACGTCAGTGGTGGAGACTGAATGGATGGTAGTATGGGACGTGGTGGAGGTTAATGTACATGAGGCACTGGTGGTTTTGGCTGAGCCCCCGTGGAACAGCTTGATGTGTTGATTGGTGACATCAGGCTGGCTGATGAAGGAACAGTTGGGGCAGGAGGACAGGGCGCTGATGTCCTCCTCTTCCTCGTGACAGCGCTGGACGTGTCCTCTGAAGGTGTACCATGACCGGGTAGAGAACCAGCACAGGGCACAGCAGAGCATCTCTCTGCGATATGGCCACTGAGTGATTTAAATTATAATGATGAGGTTAGCATGTGATTTAAATATTAATGTTACATTTAAAATATAAAGTTAAGACATATTACAGTATTGAAACAGCTATTATGACAGAATAATAAATGACTTGTCGTCCACAATGATGAGCGTACCCTTTTTCTCCTTTTGCCATGGTAACCGTCCGTTAAATCCTCCCAGTCTGTGTTCTCAAAACAGTCGTCTCCTGCATCAAAGCATTTAAGATCCTGGAAAACAAAATAGACCAAGAGAGGGTTAATGCAAAAATGAATCAATCAATATTCTATTAAGAGTAGCCACAGTGAACAAAGTCCCACTAATATCTGTGCTTTAACATTTGTAGTGGACAAACAGAACTTACATCCAACAACTTTTTGCAGTTGTCAAGTCCAATGTCACATAGAATATCTTTGACTCTCTTCCTTGATTGTCTGATTTTGTCCAATTTCTCCACAGGTAGTTGGTACATCTTTTCCCTGCACGAGCAAAACACAGCAGTAAATAAAAGGTTCATTTCACCAGCCAGAGGTAGGCCTAGAAACAAAAACAAGACATTTTAAATCAGTTTTTTTTTTGTATATACTGTAAACAATAACCACTTCAGTGTCAGTGATACAAAGCAGCATTTAGTGGAGGTGCCTCTGGACTAGTAGGCCAAGCAAGCGGTTGCCTCTGAATCCCATAAATAGTTATATATAAAATGATAACAACTTTGTCATTAGTCGTTGTTGGCGGAAATGGTACGTTACTCGGTTTTCGTTACTGGCTACATGAACGCAATGCCAAGCCAAGTAGTACAACTGATCATTTGGTCACTTCGTCTGCTGCGAAAAACTGCAGTTCAGAGAAGTTACATAATTCTGTGAATGGCACACTGACAGTTGGATGTTACTGGCTAGCAAATAACTACGAAGAAGAATGAGCAGAGAAATACTAAACCACTGATAAATCATCAGGATGCATAATAATACTGCATCTGCGCAAGCCAGCGAAAACAGTTGTTAGCTAGCTGGATGACTGATGCTAGCATCGCATTTTGCCTAATTTGCATGCACACACAGACAGGTCACTGAGGTAACTTCACCACTCATACACATTTGGCGGCAGGATTTAAATATTTGGTGAATTGCAACAACGTTTTGGACACAATGTTAATCATGCAGTTATATAGTGAAGATACATTTGGGAAAGTGTACCTTACACGACCTGGCAGTCGAAGAGAAAGCTCTCGACAGAGTGCGTGCTCGTGAGTCTGTTTTCACCAATCCGAGTGGAGAAGAGCTTAGGCGCGCGCACCACACGGCTATGAAAAATATACCATGAAATACTCGGCATGCACTTATCAAATCGTTTTCTTCGCCTATAATACCAATAATGGCAGAATTTCCTCTATTTTTAATCAACCATTTCTTTTGTTTGTTCTGTTGAAGAGCATCATCCAACTATTGATAGGAAACATGGCGCACAGGAAGTGAGGAAGTGACGTTTGCTCATTAACATATTGCATGGTCATGACCCTCCAATCAAATGAGTGTGTCTCTAATTCTTACCCTGGACCATTTTGAGCACAGTAGAATAATTGAGTTGACCTTGATCACCACTGGGGACCACACCTGTTGCCACCAGGTGTATCACACTCATCAATTCATATCATACCTGTTGCAGCTTGGGGCACCCTGTGAAATCACACCTATGGGGAATAAACTACAATAAGTATGGCATATCATGGCATATCTTCATATTGAATATAGAATACATATAGAATTTTAATGGAATACATATAGAATTCTAGAATTCAAATTGACACATTTAAGTATTTCTGGTCAATGTCATTTTTCCACAAGCAGAACATGACAACATGACAATATGACAACAAATATCATACCAGGTCAGAGGTGAGCTCAAGACAGGGTCAAGCATTAGGTACTTGAACAATATTTTTGATAACTTATCAGCAAGCATGGTCTACATGTGTATTGTTGAAGTGGGTCAGGGAGACTGTTTTGTTTAATCTTTGAGTTAAACCTATGGGCCTACTACTGTAAGCAAATCACAAATTACTGAAACTCTGGTTGATATTTAGCCCACATCCTCTTTAATCAAAGTCTGTGGACAGAAGGGCTGAAAACTCACAGATACAAATGCCAGTGGCTCACACAGTTCATAATGACACAATTCATAATGACACAGTTCATAATGACATAATTCAGAATGACACAGTTCATAATGACATAATTCATAATGACACAGTTCATAATGACACAATTCATAATGACAGTTCATAATGACATAATTCATAATGACATAATTCATAATGACACAGTTCATAATGACACAGTTCATAATGACACAATTCATAATGACACAGTTCATAATGACATAATTCATAATGACACAGTTCATAATGACACAGTTCATAATGACATAATGCATAATGACATAATTCATAATGACACAGTTCATAATGACATTCATAATGACAGTTCATAATGACATAATTCATAATGACACAGTTCATAATGACATAATTCATAATGACATAATTCATAATGACACAGTTCATAATGACACAATTCATAATGTCACAGTTCATAATGACATAATGCATAATGACATAATTCATAATGACAGTTCATAATGACATAATTCATAATGACACAGTTCATAATGACATAATTCATAATGACATAATTCATAATGACACAGTTCATAATGACACAATTCATAATGGCACAGTTCATAATGACATAATTCATAATGACATAATTCATAATGACAGTTCATAATGACACAATTCATAATGACACAGTTCATAATGACAGTTCATAATGACACAATTCATAATGACACAGTTCATAATGACATAATTCATAATGACACAGTTCATAATGACACAGTTCATAATGACAGTTCATAATGACACAATTCATAATGACACAGTTCATAATGTCACAGTTCATAATGACACAGTTCATAATGTCACAATTCATAATGACACAGTTCATAATGTCACAATTCATAATGACACAGTTCATAATGACACAGTTCATAATGACACAGTTCATAATGACACAGTTCATAATGTCACAGTTCATAATGACACAGTTCATAATGTCACAGTTCATAATGACACAGTTCATAATGACACAGTTCATAATGACAGTTCAGAATGTCACAGTTCATAATGACACAGTTCATAATGACACAGTTCATAATGACAGTTCATAATGAGACAGTTCATAATGACACAGTTCATAATGACATAATTCATAATGACACAGTTCATAATGACACAGTTCATAATGACATAATTCATAATGACACAGTTCATAATGACACAGTTCATAATGACACAATTCATAATGACACAGTTCATAATGACATTTGGGACACACGTAATGGCTTGATATTTTGGTAAGGTGATAGTTAAGGATTTATTCCTCATAAATGGCATTAGACATATTTATTTAACCATTATTTAACTAGACAAGTCAGTTAAGAACAAATTCTTATTTACAATGACGGGCCAATTGTGCGCCGCCCTATGGGACTCCCAATCACGGCCGGTTGTGATACAGTCTGGAATCGAACCAGGGTCTGTAGTGACGCCTCTAGCGCTGAGGTGCAGTGACATAGACCGCTGTGCCACTTGGGAGACATAATAAAACCACAACATTGCTGTAGCTTTAATAATACAATCTCTCTACACAATGCATCAGCAGTACATGTAAAGGACATGCACATTCACAGTATAACAACAAGTGCCAGAACTGGATTTACTTATAATTACATAATGGTGTTTCATGAATATTTCCATATTAAATACTTAGGCGCTCCGCTTTGTGGTTTCAAATGTGTTGAGACACTGACGCTGAGAGGGACAACATTTAAGTGGGTTCAAAAGGTCAGATCCCTGAATTCACAATGTATCATCAACACCCTATTCCCTTTATAGTGCACTACTTGTGACCAGGGTCCAGGTCAAAGCAGTGCGCTATATAGGAAATGGGGTGCCATTTGGGACTCAGCCAATAAGAAACGTCTCCTCCGTCTCAAGCATTGAAAAGTTATAACAAAGGCTGGCAGTGTCTGTAGCACAGGAGGTTGGTGGCACCTTAATTAGGGAGGACAGGCTCGTGGTAATGGCTGGAGCAGAATGAGTGGAATGGTATCAAATGCATCAAGCACATGGTTTAATCAAACACGTGTTTTATACCATACCATTCACTTAATTCTGGCCATTTTTATGTGCCGTCCCCCCCTCCCTGTGGTTTGTAGTGTTCTAGAATCTGACTGTAGAATCACAAGGTGATGACCATTCCATCCTCCCCTCAGCAGCCCCCTGTGGTTTGTAGTGTTCTAGAATCTGACTGTAGAATCACAAGGTGATGACCATTCCATCCTCCCCTCAGCAGCCCCCTGTGGTTTGTAGTGTTCTAGAATCTGACTGTAGAATCACAAGGTGATGACCATTCCGTCCTCCTCCACCCCTCCCCTCTGTAGCACCAGGCTGCGTCGTAGCTCTGTCCTCAGGGTGAGCAGGCTGCTGTGGTTAAACACACCTCCATTCATCTCCCTGATAGCTGGGCTGCTGCCGTAGTGCTGCTGCAGGGTCAGGTCTCGGTTCAGTCTGAGGTTCAGGTTAGTGAGGCTGGGTTGTGAGTGATAGGAGGTTGAGGAGATGACAGAGTAAGGTCGACGGGGAGGGCGTTGAGTGGATGGCCTAGGAGAAGGCCTAGGACTCTGCTGGGGCTGGGACCAAGCCTGGGAACGGGACGCTGTGGAGGTGGAGGCACTGGAGCGACGGGATGAGTTTCTGAGTCTTCTCTCAATCACAATGTCCAAGTCCTCGTCGCTCTGCAGCTCGTCATCAGTGAAGCTGTAGGCTCCCACACAGATGGGCATGCTGTGGTAACTCTGGCAGATGGGCATGCTGTGGTAACTCTGGCAGATGGGCATGCTGTGGTAACTCTGGTAGTCTAAAGAGCTGACACTGCCTGAGTTTATCCCCGACATCCAGCTGCCGGTACGCACTATGTTATTACGCTGGTTCACCGGCTTCACCGTGATGATAAGATTGTGACTGTTTGCGATCATCATGTCTGTGACCTGGTCTAACACCTTGCCCATCACCTCAATCCCATTCACCTCAAGCACCTGGTCGTTAATGGCCAGCAGCCCTGTGCTCTCAGCCAGGCCTCCAGGGACCAGCCGTGAGATGAAGATCCCAGGTACCTTCTCCAGGCCGTGGGGAGTCACCCTCACAGTAGTCCCATCGCGGATATAGAACCCCAGGGGCCTCTCTGAGCCCTGGCGGTAAAGGCGCACCCGGCGCTGAGATGCGGGCAGGAAATCTGTGTCAATAATGGACGAGATGGGACGGAAGTCCTGCGGCCTGCTGATGTGGACCGTGGGCCTTTTGCGGTTCCCGTCGCCGCGTGGCAGGGGGATCGCTGGCACCTTCCTCCGGCGGGTCACAGTGGCATTGGGGCAGAAGGTATTGTCGTCTACTTCCTCTGTGAAAAGGAAATCTGTTAGTATACGTCTTGAAAAGCAAAACTTGTCAAATGTACGAACTAGTCTAATTCCCATAAAAGCTACAATGCAACTAAACTGATGCATTGTTTGTTTTACTGTGTGGGTCAATGTGGGCAAGAAACAACGTCTGACTTAGCACAACAACCAGGGCATAAATCCTACTGTCAACATCAGAAGGGATTGCTGCAGAATATGTTCTGATTCTCTACAAACTATATAAACAGGAGTTCCTGAGGGTACATAGACAAGGGAAACAAATGTAGATAGTCCACCATGTAAAATAAACATACGGAAATAGCAGCGCACAGCAATTACGTGAAAATAAACATCAACCCTGGACAACTAAACGACTTCCCCTTCTGCTGCTGGTGGAGACACACATAAACAACCTCCCTGATGCAAACTCTGATAAATCCCGTATGACCGAAGGCTTGCAACAAGGATATTTGAATTCCAGTCTCAGCTTTGGATGGTATGTTATTGAAGCCTATCGATGTTACCTGGCTTTTATTACCTTTTTAATGACAGACAACCATAATAACTGGCTTAGTCTTGCATAATTACAGCTAGTTGTGTTTAGGGCTTCAGAGTAAAACAACTGTCTGGTCTGGTCTGGATGTATACCTTGTCTCTGTATGAAGATCCGCAGTAAGGTAGGAGCAGTGGTCACGGCCTTGCAGAAGTTGTCATCGTTATTGATGGGGAGTAGCTCTCCCTGGATATCTGCATAGCCAATGATGACATCAATGCTGGTTAGACGGTGCAGGCGCAGGATGAGCTTGTAGAAATCTTGGAACTCCCCGGGGTTGGAACGGCTAAGGGAAAACCTTCTGAACTCTGCTCCATACTAAAGACACAATGTTTCGGAGAAACTTTGAACGATAAAGAAAAGTTGCCCTTTCCATATTTATTAGACAAATCAAAGCAATTCATTGACGAATGCGTTTTTGATATTGAGTGTCAGCGATGTATTGGGCTACTGGACTAAACTAAGATTATATGGAGCAAATGTATACATGTACCTGTAGATCAGCCAAGGATTGTGAGCAGAACATCTATCTAGCTTAGTCATAATATTGGCTATTACATATGCAGGTAATAACACATTACTTAGAATCTAAAATATAATGTTATGACAGGTAAAACTGAAATGAATGGGTGAATGGACCACCAAATTGGTGGTAAACAGATTATTTCATACCATAAAAGCATAAACGCATATTTTTTTTAAAATGACAGTAGCCTACACCAGGGTGACATATTGGTTGTAGGACTATATATAATTTTAGTCAAGGACCGTTATTCTTCCATTTATCCGGAGCACATTGCGCAGCTAGACAGCATCCTCTCCAAATGGAACAATAGTCAGCCCATAAAACAGGATGCCCAACTCCCGCGCGGCTACTTACTTTGCTTTTCACTTCCACTGTCGCACGATACTGCAAAGAAGACTGCGATTTACTTAAACTCCGATTCATTTTCTTATTCTTCAGAACCCCACTGGGGTTCAGTTTGGGTTCAGTTTGGGTTCTGTGTGGGTTGTAGACTACTACGTCTGTGGGTTCAGTTTGATCCACTGTCTGCTGCCTGTGCGTAAAGTTACGCTTCTTCATACAAAGCCGTTTTCCCGTACTTCTGCGGGAGTAGTTACTGCTTTCTTCTGTCACATAAAAACAACTGTGTTGTTCCTCGCTGACTGGTGCGGGACCGGGGCCGAAGGATTGGGTAAAGTTAACCATCATGACATCACCGCCCCCATCCTTTCCATAGCTTCCCTCTCCTCTCCACCGGAGGACGCAGTTTCTTCTCTTAAATGCTGTAGGGTGGATTACATTGGACTACTAAATATCTTATAACTTTGCGTCAGATTTACTAAATATGTATAACATTTGATGTTTATATCTGTGACGCATTAATACACAACAAAAAACACATGTGTGTCAAGTTGTTTATTTTGCAGTTAGAAATACAGTGTGCATAATGCTCTAAACCTTTCTAATCAGTGGTTATAATGAGTTAAATCAACAGTCAATATTAAGTGATATAAATGACAGTACATGTCCATGTACTGTCTGAGAAGGCATATTCACCATTCAGAAGCAATATATTCAATTTCTATCCAACATTCTATTTTCTATAGTGTCATAACTTCTATAGAATTTTCCAGGACGGAGCTATGATTTGGTGCTTATTAATGTGGATGGTGAAGACTTCTCTGATCAGTGACACTGCTGCATTGTGGTGGCTAAGTCTCAATACTAAATATCTCATTTTCCTCCTCTCCTTTCCTTCATCCCCGCAGGATAGATTTACCCCATCGTCCTCCTTCCTTCCACATTCTGCTAGATCAGTGATGGTGGAAGTTAGGACCCTCTAAGGCAGGTCTTCTACAACAATGGTTCCCAAACTGAGAGGTCGGCAGGGGGAGGGAGGGGGTCCCCCCCAATTATTATTATTATTATTATTTATTTTTTAAAGGAATTCAGTCTGGCTTTAAACTTACTTTTGAAAGTTGTAATAGTAGAATGCACAAGGTGCAACTGTGAAATTGAGTGGTGCATCATCAGTTCCTCTTGTCACGTGTGATTGCAGACCTTAGTATAACTGGTCTGAAATGTCCAGATCAACTAGCCCATATTATTATTATTATTTATTATTATGTCAGCTAACGGGTTTTTTTATTTTGATTTTTTAGCCCATAGATATTGTGGTCATTTTTTTTATCACACAAATATCACATGTATACACATTAGACAAGGCAAAATGTATGGAATTGCAATAATATTTTTGCTTTAAAACTGCAACATTTGATTTGCGCCCCTTGACAAAATGTGTTGAATTGCAGGAAATAAGCTTTAAACCTGCAAAATTCTCTCCACCAACAAGGGTGTGAACAGTTTGTGTCATGAACATTGCTTGTGCCCACAGAAATAGACGTGGCTCGGGATGTTCCCCAATGCTGGAAGGGGGGCACCCCGAGGACCCCAGAGGGCCGCACTGAAAGTGTTGTATTTCCTTGCCGTCAAAATGTGAGAAAAGAAAAATAGTCCTTTATCCATCATTTTAGAAATTTGCTCCCTGACTGTGTAGCTCTAATTTCTGGGATTATTAGCGAGCTGGACACAGTCAAGATACTGTATGAATGTTTCCTAAATATTTGAGGCTACTCGAACCACCCATGGGCCGGATTGGACCCCCTCGTGTGCAGGGCCGTATGTTTGACACCCTGCTCTAAGGCATGGCAGCTAGTTAAAACTGGCATGGAGGGTCCAGGGTGGTTCCTGAGGAATAGGGTGAAGTTGCCCCTAGATGCCGATTTTGGTTTTACATTTAGCATTTTGCCCACTAATGGTTCAGGTTAGGATTGGGGGAATAGAAACTGATCCTAGATCTGTACCTAGAGGAAACTTCTCTGACCTACACCTTGACCTCATCAGGAGGATGGTTCCCTCCTAGTACTGCCAGGGCATTGGTCACCATCTTCTCCACCATTATCTGCGTCGTCTCAACGGAGTTGGTCCCTATGTGGGGCAGGATGATGACGTTTGGAAGAGCAGCAAGGGGGTGGCCTCTGTCCAGGAAAAAATAAACAGAAATGTGTTATTTGAGGGTTATACAAGTGCCTAAAGAAAGTATTTTCAAAAATGTAACTAGGCCACTCAGGAACCTTCACTATCTTCTTGGTAGATTTGGCTTTGTGTTGTAGGTTATTGTTCTGCCGAAGCAGGTTTTCATCTAGGATTGTGCTAAGCTTCATCCTGCTTTTTTTCATCCTGAAAAACACCCCGTCTTTGCCAATGTCAAACATACCCACACCAAGCTTGAAAATAAAGAGGCAGTTACTCAGTGATGTGTTGGATTTGCCCCAAACATAAAGCTTTGCATTTAGGCCAAAAAAGTGTATTCCTTTGCCATGTTTTAGTTTTTTTACAGTATTATTTTAGTGCCTTTATCCATACATATACTGTATATGAATGTTTTGGGAAAAATGTATTCTGTATATTTGTATTCCTCTTTTCCCTCTGTCGTTTAGGTCATTGTGGGGTCACTACAATGTTGTTGATCCATCCTCCGTTTTCTCCCATCACAGCCACTAAGCTCTGTAGCTGTTTTCAAATTCCCAATGGCCTCATGGTGACATTCCTAAGCAGTTTCCTTCCTGTCCTGCAGCTCAGTTCAGAAGGACGACTGCATCTTTGATGTGTTTGGGTGATTTAATACATCATCCACAGCATAATTATTAACTTGACTAAGATATATTCAATGTCCGATTTGTTATTGTTACCCATCTACCAATCACTGGTTCAGGGTATCAGTCTAACATTGGTAGAGGTTCTTGGTATCAGTCTAACATTGGTAAGGGTTCAGGGTATCAGTCTAACATTGGTAAGGGTTTAGGGTATCAGTCTAACATTGGTAGGGGTTCATGGTATCAGTCTAACATTGGTAAGGGTTTAGGGTATCAGTCTAACATTGGTAGGGGTTTAGGGTATCAGTCTAACATTGGTAAGGGTTTAGGGTATCAGTCTAACATTGGTAGGGGTTCAGGGTATCAGTCTAACATTGGTAGGGGTTCAGGGTATCAGTCTAACATTGGTAGGGGTTTAGGGTATCAGTCTAACATTGGTAGCGGTTCATGGTATCAGTCTAACATTGGTAGGGATTCAGGGTATCAGTCTAACATTGGTAAGGGTTTAGGGTATCAGTCTAACATTGGTAGGGGTTTAGGGTATCAGTCTAACATTGGTAGGGGTTCAGGGTATCAGTCTAACATTGGTAGAGGTTCTTGGTATCAGTCTAACATTGGTAGGGGTTTAGGGTATCAGTCTAACATTGGTAGGGGTTCAGGGTATCAGTCTAACATTGGTAGGGGTTTAGGGTATCAGTCTAACATTGGTAGGGGTTTAGGGTATCAGTCTAACATTGGTAAGGGTTCAGGGTATCAGTCTAACATTGGTAAGGGTTTAGGGTATCAGCCTAACATTGGTAGGGGTTCATGGTATCAGTCTAACATTGGTAGAGGTTCATGGTATCAGTCTAACATTGGTAGGGGTTCATTGTATCAGTCTAACATTGGTAGAGGTTCATGGTATCAGTCTAACATTGGTAGAGGTTCATGGTATCAGTCTAACATTGGTAGGGGTTCATTGTATCAGTCTAACATTGGTAGAGGTTCATGGTATCAGTCTAACATTGGTAGGGGTTTAGGGTATCAGCCTAACAATGGTAGGGGTTCATTGTATCAGTCTAACATTGGTAGGGGTTTAGGGTATCAGTCTAACATTGCTAGAGGTTTAGGGTATCAGTCTAACATTGGTAAGGGTTTAGGGTATCAGTCTAACATTGGTAGGGGTTTAGGGTATCAGTCTAACATTGCTAGAGGTTTAGGGTATCAGTCTAACATTGGTAAGGGTTTAGGGTATCAGTCTAACATTGGTAAGGTTTTAGGGTATCAGTCTAACATTGCTAGAGGTTTAGGGTATCAGTCTAACATTGGTAGGGGTTCATGGTATCAGTCTAACATTGGTAGGGGTTTAGGGTATCAGTCTAACATTGGTAGGGGTTCATGGTATCAGTCTAACATTGGTAGGGGTTTAGGGTATCAGTCTAACATTGGTAGGGGTTCTTGGTATCAGTCTAACATTGGTAGGGATTCATGGTATCAGTCTAACATTGGTAGGGGTTCATGGTATCAGTCTAACATTGGTAGGGGTTTAGGGTATCAGTCTAACATTGGTAGGGGTTTAGGGTATCACTCTAACATTGGTAGGGGTTTAGGGTATCAGTCTAACATTGGTAGGGGTTTAGGGTATCAGTCTAACATTGGTAGGGGTTTAGGGTATCAGTCTAACATTGGTAGGGGTTCAGGGTATCAGTCTAACATTGGTAGGGGTTTAGGGTATCAGTCTAACATTGGTAGAGGTTCAGGGTATCAGTCTAACATTGGTAGGGATTCAGGGTATCAGTCTAACATTGGTAAGGGTTTAGGGTATCAGTCTAACATTGGTAGGGGTTTAGGGTATCAGTCTAACATTGGTAGGGGTTCAGGGTATCAGTCTAACATTGGTAGAGGTTCATGGTATCAGTCTAACATTGGTAGGGGTTTAGGGTATCAGTCTAACATTGGTAGGGGTTTAGGGTATCAGTCTAACATTGGTAGGGGTTTAGGGTATCAGTCTAACATTGGTAGGGGTTTAGGGTATCAGTCTAACATTGGTAAGGGTTCAGGGTATCAGTCCAACATTGGTAAGGGTTTAGGGTATCAGCCTAACAATGGTAGGGGTTCATTGTATCAGTCTAACATTGGTAGAGGTTCATGGTATCAGTCTAACATTGGTAGGGGTTCATGGTATCAGTCTAACATTGGTAGAGGTTCATGGTATCAGTCTAACATTGGTAGGGGTTTAGGGTATCAGCCTAACAATGGTAGGGGTTCATTGTATCAGTCTAACATTGGTAGGGGTTTAGGGTATCAGTCTAACATTGGTAGAGGTTTAGGGTATCAGTCTAACATTGGTAAGGGTTTAGGGTATCAGTCTAACATTGGTAGGGGTTTAGGGTATCAGTCTAACATTGCTAGAGGTTTAGGGTATCAGTCTAACATTGGTAGATTTAGGGTATCAGTCTAACATTGGTAGGGGTTTAGGGACCATCAGTCTAACATTGCTAGAGGTTTAGGGTATCAGTCTAACATTGGTAGGGTTTAGGGTATCAGTCTAACATTGGTAGGGTTTAGGGTATCAGTCTAACATTGCTAGAGGTTTAGGGTATCAGTCTAACATTGGTAGGGGTTCATGGTATCAGTCTAACATTGGTAGGGGTTCATGGTATCAGTCTAACATTGGTAGGGGTTCATGGTATCAGTCTAACATTGGTAGGGGTTTAGGGTATCAGTCTAACATTGGTAGGGGTTCTTGACCATCAGTCTAACATTGGTAGGGATTCATGGTATCAGTCTAACATTGGTAGGGGTTCAGGTATCAGTCTAACATTGGTAGGGGTTTAGGGTATCAGTCTAACATTGGTAGGGGTTTAGATCACAGCCTAACATTGGTAGGGGTTTAGGGTATCAGTCTAACATTGGTAGGGGTTTAGGGTATCAGTCTTACATTGGTAGGGGTTTAGGGTATCAGTCTAACATTGGTAGGGATTCAGGGTATCAGTCTAACATTGGTAGGGGTTTAGGGTATCACTCTAACATTGGTAGGGGTTTAGGGTATCAGTCTAACATTGGTAGGGGTTTAGGGTATCAGTCTAACATTGGTAGGGGTTTAGGGTATCAGTCTTACATTGGTAGGGGTTCTTGGTATCAGTCTAACATTGGTAGGGATTCAGGGTATCAGTCTAACATTGGTAGGGGTTTAGGGTATCAGTCTAACATTGGTAGGGGTTTACGGTATCAGTCTAACATTGGTAAGGGTATCAGTCTAACATTGGTAGGGGTTTAGGGTATCAGTCTTACATTGGTAGGGGTTCAGGGTATCAGTCTAACATTGGTAGGGGTTCAGGGTATCAGTCTAACATTGGTAAGGGTTTAGGGTATCATTCTAACATTGGTAAGGGTTTAGGGTATCAGTCTAACATTGCTAGAGGTTTAGGGTATCAGTCTAACATTGGTAGGGGTTTAGGGTATCAGTCTAACATTGGTAGGGGTTCAGGGTATCAGTCTAACATTGGTAGGGGTTCAGGGTATCAGTCTAACATTGGTAAGGGTTTAGGGTATCATTCTAACATTGGTAAGGGTTTAGGGTATCAGTCTAACATTGCTAGAGGTTTAGGGTATCAGTCTAACATTGGTAGGGGTTCAGGGTATCAGTCTAACATTGGTAGGGGTTCAGGGTATCAGTCTAACATTGGTAGAGGTTCTTGGTATCAGTCTAACATTGGTAAGGGTTTAGGGTATCAGTCTAACATTGCTAGAGGTTTAGGGTATCAGTCTAACATTGGTAGGGGTTTAGGGTATCAGTCTAACATTGGTAAGGGTTTAGGGTATCAGTCTAACATTGGTAGGGGTTCATGGTATCAGTCTAACATTGGTAGGGGTTCATGGTATCAGTCTAACATTGGTAGGGGTTTAGGGTATCAGTCTAACATTGCTAGAGGTTCTTGGTATCAGTCTAACATTGGTAGGGGTTTAGGGTATCAGTCTAACATTGGTAGGGGTTTATGGTATCAGTCTAACATTGGTAGGGGTTCATGGTATCAGTCTAACATTGCTAGAGGTTTAGGGTATCAGTCTAACATTGGTAGGGGTTTAGGGTATCAGTCTAACATTGGTAGGGGTTTAGGGTATCAGTCTAACATTGGTAGGGGTTCATGGTATCAGTCTAACATTGGTAGGGGTTCATGGTATCAGTCTAACATTGCTAGAGGTTTAGGGTATCAGTCTAACATTGGTAGGGGTTTAGGGTATCAGTCTAACATTGGTAAGGGTTTAGGGTATCAGTCTAACATTGGTAGGGGTTCATGGTATCAGTCTAACATTGGTAGGGGTTCATGGTATCAGTCTAACATTGGTAGGGGTTCAGGATAAGTCACATCCAGTGCAGCGGCTCGGATCACTTTCTTCTGGAGTGCTTCCACCAACGCATCTTGGTCTACAACGAGGCCTGTGAAAACAAATGCTCCAATGTTAATTACATTTGTTATGGGAGTTAAGAGTCTGATCACAATAACTTTAGGGTGAATCTAACTTTAGGTCCTTGTGTGTGGCTCACATTTTGTACAATGCTCTAATTTACATCAATGCATGATTTACGTGGAAGTCGTCATTTCTTCCACCCATAGATCTCAGGTCAGGATTTAGTCTTATGTGTGTCAGGTCCATAGATATAGAATCACTGACTTACTGCTACGGGGACACTCATAATGACCTGAATGGGGAGGGCCATTCTACCTATTCTAACTCTATGGTCTGGTCATACCTCTACTGATGTTGATGAGAGTGCTGGTAGGTTTCATCATGGCTAGTTCCTTGGCACCGATCAGTTTCTGGGTGGCAGGTGACAGGTTCACCACCACCATCACAAAGTCTGACTTCTGGAGCAGATCCTCCATGTTGGCACAGTACATCGCTCCCACTGCTCTCTCTTCCTCTTTCCTGGAAAGAAAGAAAATACAAGTAAAGAAACCACAATCACATTGTCTTTAGAATAAATTAAAGATGACAGAAGTCCGTTTGGCTACTGAGTCTGTGTTACAGTGAGTTTAGAGTTAAAATCCTAATTTAGTTTGAATAAGTAAATGGGTAGTAAATTAATGAACAGGGTGAATGTGTAGCTTTCAGAATCACAAAGCAGACCAATGTCGAAACCTAAACCTTAACCACAGCCATACTACTGTCTAGATTGAGACCACAGCCATACTACTGTCTAGATTGAGACCACAGCCATACTACTGTCTAGATTGAGACCACAGCCATACTACTGTCTAGATTGAGACCACAGCCATACTACTGTCTAGATTGAGACCACAGCCATACTACTGTCTAGATTGAGACTACAGCCATACTACTGTCTAGATTGAGAACACAGCCATTCTACTGTCTAGATTGAATAACGTCCTGCTGATTTCATTTGACCAGCATTTGATGTACTTTGGATGTAAGGTGTCTGAGTGTGTTTGGAAACTATGTCAAATCAAATGTATTATTACCACCTGCGGTTCCTGTTATGATAGAGGATCTTCATATCAAACGCCTGGGCCCTCCTGGCCACCTTGTATCCTATCCTCCCCATACCGATGATGCCTAGGGTGGCCCCACTGACGTCCATACCCATGGAGCTCTCTGGCAAGTCCTCATTGTTGTGGGTTAGGGTGTAATGGTGACCTGTAGGAATATGATAAGCAATAGAAGGGGTTTCATTCTGTCACTTTGTGGGCGGGTTCCCCCGGAAACAGATTAAGACTAGTCCTGGATTAAAAAGCACTTTCAATAGAGATTCTTCATTGAGCATTGAATTATTTTATTTTACCCCTTTACAGAGCCTGGGCGCGAACCCAGGGTCTCTGGTGGCACAGCTGGCGCTGCAGTACAGCGCCCTTAACCACTGCGCCACCCGGGAGGCCTGAGCATTCTTCTTAATCCAGAACTAGACTTCATCTGTGTATGGGAAAGGACTAACTCTGAGATTCTGCCATACTGTAGGCCTACCTTCGACGATCTTCCTTGCAGACGCCAGCATCAAACCCATCCCGATGTCGGCAGTGGCGTTGTCAACAACATGAGGGGTGTTGCACACCTTCACCCCAAAGCTGTTGATCATGGGTATGTCCAGATGGTTCACTCCCACCCCTCCGTTAACCACCACCTTGAGGTTAGGCAGAGACTGCATCAGACCTCTGTCAACTTTCAGGGCAACGCCCCATACAAACACTGCTTTGACCTGTTCTGACAGATTCTTCTGATCTAGCAGGAATGTCTCGTATGGGATAATGGTGAAGTGTTTCTCGACAACAGGTGCAAAGCATTTGTAGATGCCTCCAGGTGCTCCGAAGGTAGTGGCCAGTATGCAGGGCTTCTCCATGTTGATCTGAATGAGAATAAATCAACCATAGCATTTGAATGATTCTATTTATATATATATATATATCTATGTATATATATATATATATACAGTGCCTTGCGAAAGTATTCGGCCCCCTTGAACTTTGCGACCTTTTGCCACATTTCAGGCTTCAAACATAAAGATATAAAACTATTTTTTTGTGAAGAATCAACAACAAGTGGGACACAATCATGAAGTGGAACGACATTTATTGGATATTTCAAACTTTTTTAACAAATCAAAAACTGAAAAATTGGGCGTGCAAAATTATTCAGCCCCCTTAAGTTAATACTTTGTAGCGCCACCTTTTACTGCGATTACAGCTGTAAGTCGCTTGGGGTATGTCTCTATCAGTTTTGCACATCGAGAGACTGAAATTTTTTCCCATTCCTCCTTGCAAAACAGCTCGAGCTCAGTGAGGTTGGATGGAGAGCATTTGTGAACAGCAGTTTTCAGTTCTTTCCACAGATTCTCGATTGGATTCAGGTCTGGACTTTGACTTGGCCATTCTAACACCTGGATATGTTTATTTTTGAACCATTCCATTGTAGATTTTGCTTTATGTTTTGGATCATTGTCTTGTTAGAAGACAAATCTCTGTCCCAGTCTCAGGTCTTTTGCAGACTCCATCAGGTTCTCTTCCAGAATGGTCCTGTATTTGGCTCCATCCATCTCCCCATCAATTTTAACCATCTTCCCTGTCCCTGCTGAAGAAAAGCAGGCCCAAACCATGATGCTGCCACCACCATGTTTGACAGTGGGGATGGTGTGTTCAGGGTGATGAGCTGTGTTGCTTTTTACGCCAAACATAACGTTTTGCATTGTTGCCAAAAAGTTCAATTTTGGTTTCATCTGACCAGAGCACCTTCTTCCACATGTTTGGTGTGTCTCCCAGGTGGCTTGTGGCAAACTTTAAACAACACTTTTTATGGATATCTTTAAGAAATGGCTTTCTTCTTGCCACTCTTCCATAAAGGCCAGATTTGTGCAATATACGACTGATTGTTGTCCTATGGACAGAGTCTCCCACCTCAGCTGTAGATCTCTGCAGTTCATCCAGAGTGATCATGGGCCTCTTGGCTGCATCTCTGATCAGTCTTCTCGTTGTATGAGCTGAAAGTTTAGAGGGACGGCCAGGTCTTGGTAGATTTGCAGTGGTCTGATACTCCTTCCATTTCAATATTATCGCTTGCACAGTGCTCCTTGGGATGTTTAAAGCTTGGGAAATCTTTTTGTATCCAAATCCGGCTTTAAACTTCTTCACAACAGTATCTCGGACCTGCCTGGTGTGTTCCTTGTTCTTCATGATGCTCTCTGCGCTTTTAACGGACCTCTGAGACTATCACAGTGCAGGTGCATTTATACGGAGACTTGATTACACACAGGTGGATTGTATTTATCATCATTAGTTATTTAGGTCAACATTGGATCATTCAGAGATCCTCACTGAACTTCTGGAGAGAGTTTGCTGCACTGAAAGTAAAGGGGCTGAATAATTTTGCACGCCCAATTTTTCAGTTTTTGATTTGTTAAAAAAGTTTGAAATATCCAATAAATGTCGTTCCACTTCATGATTGTGTCCCACTTGTTGTTGATTCTTCACAAAAAAAATACAGTTTTATATCTTTATGTTTGAAGCCTGAAATGTGGCAAAAGGTCGCAAAGTTCAAGGGGGCCGAATACTTTCGCAAGGCACTGTATATATTCTAATCATTCTATTTCAATGGCATACAACATAACGTTTATGGAACAATAAACGGAGAAGAACGCTTTGGATATCACTATAATCGTCAACTGTTTTCACAATTGTTTCAAAATGTAGAACAATACAATAGAGTAGCCATTTCAGATTGTAAATGCATTCTAACCAATTCTAATTTTCCAAAAGATCATTCACTGTAAACCTTCTTCAGGTTTAACGGTCAATCTACTGTATGTCGAGATTCGTCTGCAACAGTCCGCTATCAAAGCTCAGAAGTCACTACGTAAACAAAATAGTCTAAATAAACATTTTCTTCGTCAAGACATGATCATAAAAGTATATTTCACTTCCATACCAGTTGGGATATTGTGCGCGTTCCTCCAAATGACAGCTGTGGAGTCTTCAATCTTTGTATCAAATGGAACATGTCATGTCTGTCTGACAGCCAGGCGCGATGAATCAACTACCGTTTCACCGATGAAAGGAGGCTTCGTCTGTGAAATATTCACATGCTAATGGGAAGAAGACAAACATTAATCCACTAACCCACTCTGTCCTACATAACAGAGTATATAGCGACAGATAATCAACTCAAGAGAGATCGAGTTCTAAAACTTCTCTAAAACCTCAAACTGTGTGTGGTATGCATTAGTGGTTTACATGTTGACTTCATGTTTATGTTTAAGTCTAAAGCATCTACATCAGACTGTCCTAAAAAATAATCAGACTGTCCTACAACATCATCATCATCATCATCATCATCATCAAACTGTCCTAAAACATTAGCATCGGACTGTCCTAAGACAACAGCAGACTGTCCTAAAACATCAATATCAGACTGTCCTAAAACATCATCATCAGACTGTCCTAAAACATCATCATCAGACTGTCCTAAAACATCATCAGACTGACCTAAAACATCGACACAGACTGTGTGTGTGTGTGTGTGTGTGCGTGTGTGTGTGTGTAAGACTGTGTGTGTGTGTGTGTGTGTGTGTGTGTGTGTGTGTGTGTGTGTGTGTGTGTGTGTGTGTGTGTGTGTGTGTGTGTGTGTAAGACTGTGTGTGCGTGTGCGTGTGCGTGTGTGTGTGTGTGTGTGTGTGTGTGTGTGTGTGTGAAAGACCGTGTGTGTGTGTGTGTGTGTGTGTGTGTGTGTGTGTGTGTGTGTGTGTGTGTGTGTGTGTGTGTGTGTGTGTGTGTGTGTGTGTGTGTGTGTGTGTGTGTGTGTGTGTGTGTGTGTGTGTGTGTGTGTGTGTGTGAAAGACTGTGTGTGTGAAAGACTGTGTGTGTGTGTGTGTGTGTGTGCTAGTTTCATGAGAATCAGAGTTTGCATTTGTATTTATTTGTTTACTTGTAATGACCAAGATGACTAAAAGTAAATCCAGTTTCAGTAAGCCTGCCCATATGTCCAGCAGGGGGAATAATACACACGTCCCACAGAGCTCGAGATCTGCCTCATTCATTTCTAATGATCAGCTAGTATTACTCTGGTCATGTTATACTGCCCTTCCTTACTTTAACAAGAATGAATGAAGCCTTTAGAGGCTGACTACCAGATCATTTGTCAACTCAAGTCTAAACGCCAGTTCACATGATTGTAATGAGGGGTCCACCTCAGCCTATACACCTGAAATCAAGTCGTCATGACAAACATCACCAACCATCCACACACACACACACACACACACACACACACACACACACACACACACACACACACACACACACACACACACACACACACACACACACACACACACTTTAAATACACCAGTGAAACCATTAGAATGTGAATATAGACATTAATAGTCTACAACCTCCCCCTTTCTTTCCTCATTCACAGTCTAACAGTAGGCTCTCTGTTTCTAATGTAGAAATGTAAACTAAGGTCCTCATTCACAGTCTAACAGTAGGCTCTCTGTTTCTAATGTAGAAATGTCAACTAAGGTCCTCATTCACAGTCTAACAGTAGGCTCTCTGTTTCTAATGTAGAAATGTCAACTAAGGTCCTCATTCACAGTCTAACAGTAGGCTCTCTGTTTCTAATTTAGAAATGTCAACTAA